>NC_091963.1:152388080-152493967 GCF_031021105.1 Erythrolamprus reginae
CTGCTCTCCTGTCTCCCTGGGTCCTTGCCCGGTTCCTGCAACCGTTCTTCACGTGTTTAGAAACATAGAAACATAGAAGACTGACGGCAGAAAAAGACCCCATGGTCCATCTAGTCTGCCCTTTTACTATTATCTTACAATGGATATATGTTTATCCCAGGCATGTTTAAATTCGGTTACTGTGGATTTACCAACCACGTCTGCTGGAAGTTTGTTCCAAGGATCTACTACTCTTTTCAGTAAAAATAATACTTTCTCATGTTGCCTTTGATCTTTCCCCCAACTAACTTCAGATTGTGTCCCCTTGTACTTGTGTTCACTTTCCTGTTAAAAACACTTCCCTCCTAAACCCTATTTAACCCTTTAACATATTTAAATGTTTCGATCATGGTCCCCCCTTTTTCCTTCTGTCTTCCAGACTCTACAGATGGAGTCCATGAAGTCTTTCCTGATACGTTTTATGCTTAAGACCTTCCACCATTCTTGTAGCCCGTCTTTGGACCTGTTCAATTTAATCCATCTCTTTTTGTAGATTTCAGCCTCCAGTCCCCTAAAATCTCTTTGTGGCTCTTCTCTGAACTCTTTCCAGAGTCTCAACATCCCTTTTGCATTGTGGAGACCAGAACTGTACTGAACACCCCACAGGTCACACACCACACGACTCTGCGAGTGGCTTTGAACAGCTTAGGGACTTTTAATAATAACCTGAAATACTGCCAAAATGTGCCCTGGGTATATAAAAGTATTGCCAGCTCTGCACAGTCCTGCATTCCCAATGTTTGAACTGTGTCTGTAGTACCTTTAAAAGAAGCCCCCTCCCTCTTCAGTCTCAGGGAGGCAAGTGCAGAATTCTGCCCCCCCCAGGTTAGGGGAGCAAAAATCCCTGCGAGGGAGGAGCCCCCAATTCCGAGGCTCAATTTGGATCCCTGTGTGTGTATATATACAGTATTTCGCTCCTCTCGGAGCTGCAGCAGGGTGAAATTGCACCCCCGGAAGGCACATAGGTGTGTTAGTAGCCCAGTTCCCCACCCCAAAGGCTGGTTTCACAAACGCACACACACAGGTGTGCACGTCCCCCCCCACTCCACCCCCAAAGAGGCAAGTTCACATCAGCGGGACTCTGCATTGGCGAGCAGCGCGGAGGTCTTTAGTGGGTCGGTAGGTCGGCGGCAGAAGCGGCAGCTCTCTGGCCATCGTCCGTCCGTCCGGGGTCAGACGGAGCCTCTAGGAGGCTTGTTTCCGTGCAGCTGAACGGGGGCAGCGGTGGTCGGCGTTGGCCAAGGGAGCGGAGGAGGCTGTTCTCCTGCTCCAAGGCGGCGTTTGCGCTCTGACAGTTCTTTGATCTGCTCCCGCAGGACTTCCACTTCTTCCCGCACGGCGAACATCAAGTGGCTCTTGACCAGGTCCTGGGGAAGCAGAAGGAGGAAGAGCGGTAAGGTTCATCCTCAGAGACCCCACAGCGCCAGACCCTCCCCACACCACATTAGCAGGCCGGCTCTGTCATCCCGTCTCAACTGAGCCAGAATGACAGAGTTGGAAGGGATCTTGGAGGTCTTCTAGTCCAACCCCCTGCTTAGGCAGAAAACCCCTGCACTACTTAAGACAGATGGTTCTCCAACCTCTTCTTAAAAACTTTCCCTGTTGGAGCCTTCACAACTTCTGGAGGCCACCTTCTGTTCCACTGATCAACTGTTCTGACTGTCAGGAAAATTCCTCCTGAGTTCTAAGTTGCTTCTCTCCCTGTTTAGTTTCCACCCATTGCTTCTTGTCCTACCCTCAGAGGCTCTGGAGAATAGCTTGACTCCTTCTTCTTTGGGGAAACCCCTTGAGTTACTGGAAGGCTGCTCTCCTGTCTCCCCCAGCCCCCTTAGTTGACTATTGGAGCAGCTCCCTCGTCTTGGAGCGAATTCCTCTGTTTATGCAGCTCAAGACTGTGTTGGCTTATTTTAGCTGTCACTGCACATTGCTGGCTCATGTTTAGTTGATTGTCCACCAAGACTCCAAAATCTCTCTCACTTTCACTGCTATTGAGTGGGTTTTCACCCAGTTTGTATGTATGTTTTGGGGGGGGGGGTTCTTACCTAGGTGCAGGATTTTTGCTTTTCTCTACATTGAACTTCATTTTGTTTGTTTTTGGCCCACTGTACAAGTCTGTCCAGATCCTTCTAGATTCTGAGCCTGTCCTCTGGGGTACTGACCACTCCCACCAGCTTGGTGTCATCTGAGAATTTGATTAGTTCCCCTTCTCTACTCCCCCATCTAAGCCATGAATGAACATGTTGAGAAGTACTGGGCCTGGGACTGACACCTGTGGTACCCTGCTGCCTACCTCTCTCCATGTGGACATGGACCCATTGAGGATTACTTGTTGGGTCCGGTTGGTCAGCCAGTTGCCAATCCACCTGGTAGTGTTGCTGTCCATCCCACTTTTCTCTAGTTTGTAGATTAGTAGATTGTGGTCAACCTTGTTCAACTCTGTTGTTATTATTAATATTATTAATATTATCAATATTATATGAATATTATAAATATGAATATTATCGACATTAATATTATTAATATTATTAAATCAACAATACAACACAGCAAACGAGATCACTATGCTGGATTTCGTATTTCATCCCCAGTCGGACACTTCCCAAGCACCTAAGACTGCGTGATGTAGCGGCGAATTATGGTTGCCGATCCCAGTAAAGCAGCCTTTTGCAATTGACAGGTGGAGATTTTGTCAATTCCGATGGTTTTCAAATGTCCACTGAGATCCTTTGGCACTGCGCCCAGTGTGCCAAGGACCACTGGGACCACTTTCACGGGCTTATGCCACAGTCGTTGCAGCTCGATTTTTAGATCTTCGTATTTCACTAATTTCTCTAGCTGCTTCTCCTCAATTCCGCTGTCTCCTGGGATTGCGATGTCCATGATCCATACTTTCTTTTTCTCCACAATCAGGATGTCTGGTGTGTTATGCTTCAGAATTTGGTCACTCGGAAGTCCCACCGTAGTTTTGCTTGCTCATTTTCGACCACTTTTTCGGGCTTATGATCCCACCAATTCTTTGCCACTGGTAAACGGCAGTTCTGACACAAGTTCCAGTGGATCATCTGTGCCACAGCATCGTGTCTATGCTTGTAGTCAGTCTGTGCAATTATTATTATTATTATTATTATTATTATTATTATTATTATTATTATTATTATTATTATCCTTCCTTTCATTAAGTAGACATACCCAGTTCCTGCACCCATTCTCTGCACCCTTTCCAGAGTCCTAATCTCTCTATTTTTATATAGCACAGTGACCAAAACCAGACGCAGTGGTCACTCTTTTATCAAATGGGATCAACACTCCATGGGATCTTGATTCTACAGCCAAAAGGGGGTCACTGACTCAGTTGTTTGCGATGCTCATCAAGCTGGACCTGGCCGTTTTGATAAAGTTGGATTGTTAGCTGATGGCCCTCCGCAGCCTCCCTGACAGATAGCCCCCTGCGGGCTCTTCCCAACGGGACTCGGGAGTTTACTCTAGCCAGCTGCTACAGCTTCTCTCCTGGGCAGGAGCTACAAAGAGCGGAATTTGCCACTGGGAGCAACTTCGGCCTCTGGCAAAGCCCTGGAACACCACTACCAACTCTGGAGGGAATTGGTGACTGGGATTTGCCCGGCCAACGACCATCGCGATCCAGACCAACCTCAAAGGTGCTTTTTTCTAAGAGGCAGCTGGACTTTCTAGTTGTTTTTACTTTCTTTTTGTTGGTTTTAGGAAGTTTTTGTTATATTTTATTTACATCTGTATTGGGCTGTAAGCTGCCTATACTGCTCAGGGAGTTGGGCGGCAAATAAGTCAAAATAATAGGAAAGAAAGAAAGAAAAGGGAAGGAAGGCGAGAGAGAGAAAGAAAGAAAGAAAGAAAAAGAAAGAAAGAAAAGGGAAGGAAGGAGAGAGAGGGGGAAAGGAGGGAGGGAGGAAGGAAAGGAAGAAAGAGGGGAGGAAGGAGAGAGAGAGAAAGAAAGAAAGGTAGGAAGGAAGGAAGGGAGAGGGGAAGAGAGGAGAAGGAGAGAGAGAGAAAGAAGGAACGAAGGAAGAATGAATGAGAGAAGGGGAAGGAAGGAGAGAGAGAGAGAAAAAGAAAGAAGGAAGGAAGGGAGGGAGGGAGGGAGAGGGGGGAAGGGGGAAGGAAGGAGAAAGAGAGAGAGAGAAAAAGAAGGAAGGAAGGCAAGAAAGAGAAAGAAAGAAAAAAAGAAAGAAAGAAAGAAAGAAAGAAAGAAAGAAAGAAAGAAAGAAAGAAAGAAAGAGAAAGATCAACAAAGTCCAGCTGCCTTGTTGGGACAGCCGTTTATGACCTGGATGGCTCAGAGTCTCCAAAGACACATCCAGAAACGTTGTCTGAGAAATGGATTTGGGCCTCTGGTTGCTCCCGGGCAGAAGCCGCCTCTCGAACTTGGCTCCCGCAGCCCATCTATGCCCACCAAAGACTGTGCCACCCTCTGCCCGGGGCCACCACCCCTCCTGCCCCGTCCCTGGACTCACCATGGCTTGTTCGATCTTGTTGTCGATCGCAATCATGCTGCTATTGGTTCCACTGAGAGAGAGAAAGAGAGAGAAGGGGGGGTACCGATGAATAAGACTGACCCCCAAATGGGGAGCCTGCCCTGACTTGTGCCAGGAGCCCCCTCCCTTGCAGTCCTGCCACTGCCCCCTCCCGCTTAAGGTTTTCCCGCTGGGCCAACACAGAAGAGGGACCTTGAAGGTCTTCTATTCCAGCCCCCTGCTCAAATAGGAACAGTAACAACATTGCCAAAAAGGCTTTAAGAGTTGTCCACCTCGTCCTTCGCAGCTTCTTCTCTGCTAACCAGAGTGTACAAAACATTTGTCAGACCAATCCTGGAATACAGCTGGCCTGTCTGGAACCCACATTGCATCTCTGACATCAACACAACCGAGAGAGTCCAGAACTATTTCACCAGAAGGGTCCTTGGCTACTCTTCCCACCACAAAACCCCCGACTCTGCCAGACCTGAAATTCTTTGAATTTTATGAATGGGTTGAAAAGGAAAATGATTAAATCTATAAATATTATGAAAGCAATTTAAAGGAATTAGAAATAAGTGCGTAAAAACCTAGATGACAAAAAAGGAGAAATGGTGGCAGCATTTGATTAAACTATGTAACACAGATTTAAAGGAATTAAGAGGTAAGAAAAATGATTATTAGAAGTGGAAAAAAATGTGTATTTTGAATTTATCTTTTATTCTGATCTTTTTTCTTACGTTTCTTTATTTTGCTCTCCAGACTGATTTAGTCTTTCTTTCGTCTCTAGACACAACTCAGTGTTTGAATAATGAATTTATTATGTAAGAGGTTTTAGATCTATTTGCCATTATACGCAGAGGGCGGGATACAAATCTATTATTATTATTATTATTATTATTATTATTATTATTATTATTATTTAAATATAGATACACATGTATTCTTAGATATGATTGATTATGATGATATATGTGCTTTAATTTATGTATGTTTTAAGGCGCAGAAAAATAAAAAACGTATACTCAAAAAAAAGAGGTTATTTGATTAGACAACTTACAACTCCCTCGTCTCCGTTTTGAGTTTAGTTCATAAAATCATATACCAAAATTCCTTCCTGTTAACAACTACTTCACCTTCAACCACATCAACATACAAGCACGTAATAGATTCAAACTCAATGTAAACTGCTCCAAACTTGACTGCAGAAAATACGACTTCAGCCACAGAGTCATCAACACCTGGAATGCCCCACCTGATTCTGTGGTTTCTACTCTGACCCCAAAGCCTTTAACCTTAGATTATCTACAATTGACCCCTCCCCCTTTCTAAGAGGTCTGTAAGGGGCGTGCATAAGCGCACCACTGTGCCTACCATCCCTGTCCTACTTTTCTATTGTCCTCATATAAACTACTATCCTATACCTGATTGACAAAAATAAAAAAAATTAAAATAAAATAAATAAATAATATAATCCAACTTGTAATTTCTTATCTGGCCGGCCTATTGTCTTCTATCATTACTTTTCTAATGTTTTTATTTATACAAGTTACCATCCTATAATTGTTTGGGAAAGAAAGAAAGAAAGAAAGAAAGAAGGAAGGAGAGATAGAAAAAGAAAGAAAGAAGGAAGGAAGGAAGGAGAAAGAAAAAAGAAAGAAAGAAAGAAAGAAGGAAGTAAAGAAGGAAGGAGAGATAGAGAAAGAAAGAAAGAAAGAAGGAAGGAAGGAGAAAGAAAAAAAAGAAAGAAAACTAAAAAAAGAAAGAAAGAAAGAAGAAGAAGGAAGGAAGGAAGGAAGTAAAGAAGGAAGGAGAGATAGAGAAAGAAAGAAGGAAGGAAGGAAGGAAGGAGAAAGAAAAAAAGAAAGAAAGAAAGAAAGAAAGAAGGAAGGAAGGAAGTAAAGAAGGAAGGAGAGATAGAGAAAGAAAGAAGGAAGGAAGGAAGGAAGGAGAAAGAAAAAAAGAAAGAAAGAAAGAAAGAAAAAAAGAAAGAAAGAAGGAAGGAAGGAAGTAAAGAAGGAAGGAGAGATAGAGAAAGAAGGAAGGAAGGAAGGAGAAAGAAAAAAGAAAGAAAGAAAGAAAGAAAGAAAAAAGAAAGAAAGAAAGAAGGAAGGAAGTAAAGAAGGAAGGAGAGAGAGAAAGAAGGAAGGAAGGAAGGAGAAAGAAAAAAGAAAGAAAGAAGGAAGGAAGTAAAGAAGGAAGGAGAGATAGAGAAAGAAGGAAGGAAGGAAGGAAGGAAGGAGAAAGAAAGAAAAAAAGAAAGAAGGAAGGAAGGAAGTAAAGAAGGAAGGAGAGATAGAGAAAGAAAGAAGGAAGGAAGGAAGGAAGGAGAAAGAAAAAAAGAAAGAAAAAAAGAAAGAAGGAAGGAAGTAAAGAAGGAAGGAGAGATAGAGAAAGAAAGAAGGAAGGAAGGAGAAAGAAAGAAAGAAAGAAAAAAAGAAAGAAAGAAAGAAAGAAAGAAGGAAGTAAAGAAGGAAGGAGAGAGAGAAAGAAAGAAGGAAGGAAGGAAGGAGAAAGAAAAAAGAAAGAAAGAAGGAAGGAAGTAAAGAAGGAAGGAGAGATAGAGAAAGAAAGAAGGAAGGAAGGAAGGAAGGAAGGAGAAAAAAAGAAAGAAAGAAAGAAGGAAGGAAGTAAAGAAGGAAGGAGAGATAGAGAAAGAAAGAAGGAAGGAAGGAAGGAGAAAGAAAGAAAGAAAGAAAGAATGAAAGAGATCCCAGAGCCAAAGGGCTCCAAGTCCCAGTGCATCAGGACCCTTGATGGCACGTGTCATTTGTCGGCCCCAGCAGGTGGGACAAAAGGTCAGCCCAGCCAGACATACCACCTGTGCACGAGGGGTTCGTGTGGGTCTGGCCCCTCCCTCCGTCCCTCCCCCCCTCCACCTGAGGAATCCAGCTGGGCCTGGCTAAACTTGCAGAGCTCCAGGGAAGCTTCTCCATGGGGCGTCCTGTTGTTTTAAGGACGAACAGATGTTTTGTGACCCAACTGGGGAAGTCCATCAGTTTGGGCCTGGAGGATAAAACCCTAACCAGGTCCAGAGAGCACCAAGGATCCCACAGTCCTCCCTCTCCTCCCCAACCCTCCTCCCTCCCAGCACTGACCATGTTCCCTAGTTGGGTGACGAGATGTCTTCCTCCTCCTCCTCCTCCTCCTCCTCTCTAAAAACGCTTCCTAGCACTGATGGCGTTCACTAGTTGGGTCACGAGATGTCGGCAAGCAGACCCATCCAGCTCAGAGGGGACCAAGGAGGACCCTTTCTACCCCCAGTGACAAAGGTTCCCCTTTCTCGAGACAATCCCTGTCATTCCCACGCCCTGCTTGGCCCTTTTGTAGGTCCACACAACATCCCCCCCCCGGAGGCCAGCTAAAGAGTCGAGAAGCCCCCCAGCCCCTCCACCACAGACCCTCAGCTTCTTTTCCTTCCTCCGGCCCCTGAGCCCCCCTCCCTTCCCTACCCACAGCCCGGACCCTCCCCGCTACCTGTGGAGGACCAGCAGGAGGGAGACCAGCCTCTGGTCAGCCTCTTTCTGGCGGCAGTGGTTTGGTTTTCGGGGCACCGGCGGGGACGTGGTGGCCTTCCTCTCCCGCACCGGGGAGGCGTCCCTAGGCGAAGGTGGAGGGGTGCAGCAGCCCCTCCTCTGCCGGGGCCCAGGAGCAGGGAGCAGGCAACAGCCACAGCCGGGGGGCTCCCACCGAGACTCGTAAGCGGTCACCAGGGACCGGACGGATGCCTGTCGGCGATCGAGGGACATCTCCCTGGCCTCCTCTCCTGCCTCCAGCCCTCTGCGGTGGTGGGGCAGCCCCAAAGCCAACTTCCTTTGGTCTTCCGGTCACCCCTCCCTGGCCCTTCTGAGCCTCCTCTATACCTCGCAATCCATGGGGAGGAAAGGACGGAGGGGAGCCCCTCCAGCTTCCTCCGCCGCGGCTGGCGACGAGCACTCGCCGCCCTGGCAGGGCATAAATAGCCATCTCTGTGCCAGGCTCTCGGCCCCCTCTCGTTCACTCTCATTGGCTGGGGTGCAAGTGGGGGGGAGAGTGCACCCCATTCCCAACCTCGGGAGAGAGCGGAGCCAGCCAGCCATGGGGGGCCTCAGATGCCCACGCTGGCTGGAATGCCAGGGCGGCCCTGCTGTGCCCACGCACTCTCTTCCGTCCAGCCCCCCCCTCACCCAGGACGGAAGTGGCGGTGGGACCTCCGCTGGCCCTCCCCCTCCCTCTCGCCCTTGGCTCAGATGTGGCCCAGGAGGCTGCGGTGGGGGCACAAAGGAGCCTTTGTAAACTAGCCACCTCTGTTTATGCCGGTCCAGGCACAGGGGGGGGGGCGCCAGGGGGGGCCGTTGTCACGGGAACAGGGAAAGGAGTCCAAGCGCATTGCATAACCCATCTCACACACACACACCCTTGAAGGAGGTGTCCCCAATGCCACCCTGGGAAATGGCGCCAACGGACCAAGACATCCTTGGCAGACCTGATAAATCCATGGGGCCAAGGGAGGAGACTCTAGGAAGGAGCATTTGGACTCATGCGCCACTTTGCGGTGCTTTCCCAGCCCCCTCCAAGCGGTTTAGAGATTCACCCTCTTTGGCCCCCAACAGTCTGGGTCCTCGTCTGACCCACCTGGGAAGGACCGAAGGCTGAGTCAACCTGGAGCCGGTGGGGAGAGATAGAGATGGATGGGTGGATGGGTGGATTAGATTAGATAGATAGAGAAATAGATGGATGAATGGATAGATAGATGATATACAGATATGGGTGGATGGATGGATGGAGTCAGATTCTTGCCGCCAACAATCTGGGTCCACATTTGACCCACCTCAGAAGGATGGAAGGCTGGGTCAACCTGGAGCCTCCTGAGCCTCGATCTGCCAAACTCCTGCACTTTGACCACTGCGTCACCGAGGCTCTAAGGCTCTAACCACTGCACCACGGAGCAACCTCCCTCCCTCCCCCCCATGGGAGCTCCCATTAGGCTGGCTGAGCTAACTGGTGGGGGGGTTCGAGGGGTCTTTGCGCCCACACTACACGTAGTCCTCAACTTAGGACATTTCATTCAGTGACCATTCAAAGTTACAATGGCGCTGGGGGAAAAAGCGACTGGGGACCGTTTTTCACACTTAGCGACCGTCGGTTTCCTTCTCCAGGGTCGCCTGATCCAATTTCACGGGTTTGGCAACTGACTCACACTTATGACGGTCGTGTGGGTTGCATGATCCCCAGGCGCGACCTTCTCAGTGCGCCAAGCCGGTGAGGGGGGCAGATTCACTTAACAACCATGTTGTTTATTTAACAACTGCAGAGACTGACTCTCACCAACGTCTCACTTAGCAACTGAAATGTTTGGGCTCGATTACGGTCGCGAGTCAAGGACTGCGTGTAAACTGCAACTGGGCAACAGCCTAAATTTGCTCCAGCCAAAAAAATTTGGTTTATTTTGCGGTTCAGTTGGTTCAGCGCAAGTGTTTTTACAAGGTCCGGGAGCGGCCGCCAGATGGTGAAATTTGCGCGCAACGTCTCCGGTGGCAGCGCTACAGGCGTGGGTTTTTTCCTTCCTGCTCATGCGCGTGAGCAAAATCTCGCGAGGGGACATGCACACACGTGAGATTTCGGCCATTTTTGCTTTCACGCATGTGTGGCTGCAAAAAAAAACCCTCGGGAGGTTTCAGAACCTGCACATATGCAGAGGCAAAAACACGCTCGCACACACACACACACACTCGAAGTTGTGCCCGCAGTGTGGCAGCAGTAGCAATCTGCCCCTGGTTAAGATGCTCAGAGCCTCCTCCCTCACAGCGCCCCCTATTGGCCACTCGCTGAGCTGAGCCTCGACACACGCACCCCTTAATATTGTTGTTGTTGTTGTGGTGGTGGTTGGAAGGGACCCTGCAGGTCATCTAGTCCAACCCTGTGCTGGGGCAGGAGACATCACGCTAGTCCAATAGCAGTCCAGTCTTGCACTAGACTAGTGTGACCCTCGAACTTATTCCCTGCAGAGGAGAAGGTGGGGGTGGGACGGCCCCTCTGCCACCTCCGGCTTTTCTCCATGAACCCCATGCAAACCCCCAGCCCACGGCCGGACCTCCAAGGCCAATAATGCCCCGGAAAGGCTGGGCAGTGCTGGCATCACCCCAATCATGCCTCCTGGGCAGGGGTGATGGCACAGGGCGAGATTTGCTGGTCACACGGGGAGCCGTTTGCCCCCCTCCCCCCCACACGGGCAGAGCTGGCAGGGAAAGTGCTTCCGGCCACCTGACACCGGCCTTGCTCCGGTGCCCATCTCTTAAGCCCTAAACCGGCTGTGCCAGCCTCTTGCAAGGATTTATTCTGGGCACCCCCCCCACCCACCCTGCCAAGGCCTGAAGTTTAACCCCCTCCTCTCATTCCTTCCCTGCTCTGCCCCCCCCCACTCCACACACACACACTTAACACGGCTAAGAATAGTAGAGTCACCCCTGGGAGGAATGTAAGTGGGTGCTAGACTGAATTAGCGGTGTGTGTGCGTGTGTGAGTGAGTGCGGGCGTGTGCTGTATTTTGATAGTGGTCCCCATTAAAATGGTGTGCATGATCCAGCCATCGCTGGTACGGATGGTTTTTAAACGGTTGGGATTTTCTTTATTTTTAAATTCTTTTTAGAGGTTTTCATATTATTTGCATGTTTTAATTTCAGGCTGTGAGCCGCCTAGAGTCCCTCGGGAGCTGGGTGGCCTGCAAGTGGAATAAATAATTGAATAAATGGAATGAAAATTGAATAAATGGAATAAAAATGGAATAAATGGAATAAAAATGGAATAAAAATGGAATAAATGGAATGAAAATTGAATAAATGGAATAAAAATCGAACAAATGGAATAAAAATTGAACAAATGGAATAAAAATGGAATAAATGGAATAAAATTGATGAAACAATAAAAATTGAATAAATTGAGAAAAAGTTGAATAAATTGAATAAATTGAGTAAAAATTGAATAAATTGAATAAGTGGAAAAGTTATTTTCCATTTATTAAAAATTGAATAAATGGAAAATTACATAAAAATAGAATAAATTGAATAAAAATAGAATAAATGGAATAAAAATTGAATAAAACTGAATAAATGGAATAAACCGAATAAAAATGGAATAAATGGAATAAAAATGGAATAAACGGAATAAATGGAATAAAAACTGAATAAACCCATGAAGCTTTCTAGGGAGAGGGGGCCAGTCGAGAGAGGACTGGGCAGGAGGAGCAAGCGAGCAGGGCAGGGGTCTCGCATGGGACGGGGGGCTCAGGGGGGCTCTGCTTTGCCCTTCGGGCGCTCTCGGAAGCTCTCTGAGCAACCTGGGGGCGGGGTTAGCTAAAAGGGGAGGGGATGAATTGGCAGGGGGGAGGGGAGGGTCCTGCCAGGGCAGGGGGACAGAAGCAGGCAAAGTGCCAGTAGTGGGTGTGGGTGTTACTAGAACCCCTTGAGCCTCCATCGAAGGGCTGTTGCCCCCACTCCGCCCGAGCTAAACTGTGGGGTCTGAAATGCTCCAGTGCAGCCAGGACTGAATCCAAAGACCCCCTGGAATTATAGGGAGACACTTCCTAACTTCCAATGAGGACAATTAGCTGGTGATCCATCCCTGGAGGTTTTATGAAGAGAACAGACAGATGCTTTTCTGAAAGGATTCAGGGTCATTCATTCATTTAGTTCCTTCCTTCCTTCCTTCCTTCCTTCTCTCCCTGCCTCCATTGCCCCTTCCTCCTTTCCATTTGTCTTTCTTTCTTTCTTTCTTTCTTTCTTTCTTTCGCTCCCTCCCTCCCTCTTTCTCTGGGCGGCTTGAGCAGTGGGGTTGGACTAGAAGACCTCTCAGGCCGCTTCCTGCTCTATCCTGGTGGGCTAAAGACCCAACAGGGGCCTGGGCTTTGTGTGTGTGTTGGGGGGGGGGTCTCCCTTGGCTGCTGACACCTGAACCAGTTGCGGAAGAGCTCCGGAGGGGCTGCCGTGGGTCAGGCTCGAAATAGACTCTCCTCTGTGCCCCACTCAGCCCCCCCTTGTCCTCCCTACTGCGCCAGGATGGAAATAGCAGCAGCCGCTGGGCTGGGGGGGGAGGGAGAGCAGGCCCCAACTCCTTGGGAGGCGGCCGGAGGGGAGGGCCAGATCCTGGAATTCTACCCGCTCCTCCCTCCCCCACCCCCCGAACACCGATTGTTTGCGCCAGCGAGAAGCCACAGAGCCACAGAGGGCGTCGACAGAACAGAGGATGTGAGGAAACCACCTCTGAATTTGGTTCAGGCTCAGAAATCGCTGCCCCGACGGCTCTCGACCCACGGCTGTTGCAGCACCCTAAGCCACTTCCGAGGGGTGTATATGTGTGTGTGTGTGTGTGTGTGCTGGCTGAGCTGACCCCCCCCCTCCCCCGTGCTTGCAACACTCCCGCGCACCCACCTCCTCCTTCCTCCTTCCTCAATCGCTCCGGTTGCCCAAGGCTTGGCACAGGGGGACTGCGCTCATTCCTCCCTCTGCGAGGGCCAAGAGAAGCCACGGGGCGCGTGCAGAGGGCCACGAAGGAAAACCTCCTTGCAAAGGCTCCCTTACCAGCGCGTGGACGGCTGCCCCCTTTCCACCCGTGTGTCGCCCCCCCTCCCGCCACACGCCTCCCGCCTTGCCCACCAGGAGTCTCCAAGCGCCTGGCTGGCAGAGACATAGGAGGGGAAGCTCAGACCCAAACTCCCCCTCCTCACACTGGGCGTTACAAGCCTTCTTGCCCCCACACACAGACCCCCCCCCCACGTGCCAGACCGCCCCCCTTCCTGCCCCCACCTGTCGTCGTCGCTGTCGTGGGAGCTTCCCATGCCAAACACCGAGCGGGCCAGGTTGAAGCGGGCCACGCCGAAGGGGTCCGAGGTTCTCCGGTGGGGGCTCGCTTCGCGGAATAGCAGGGGGGCAGGCGAAGACGGGCGTGAGCGGGTCTCTCGGGGCAAAACCTGTCGTGGAGGTGGGGGAGAGAAAGAGCTGAGGATCCCCAGGCAGGGAGGGCAAGGAGTTGGGTCTGTTCTACCTTCTACTCGGGCCCTCTCTGGACACAGGGAGGGGGAAAGTCAGGTCACTGGGGGAGGGGGGAGGGCAGGGAAAGGCAAGACCCTCTCCCCCTGCCCAGGCCTTGTGCCCCCGCCCTCTGCACTCCCAAGGCATCCGAAGAGCTTTGGACCGAGCTTGACCCCAACAGGAGACCACTGTGACCCAAGGCGGACAGCGCTCTCTGGCCAAGAGCACCTTAAGAGGCTGCCCACCCTTGCCATCTCCCCTCTTCTTTGCCCTGGCACAGCTGGAGAGGGTCTCTTCCCAGGAGGAGGAGGAGGAGGTCTTAGGGAGGTCTCCTGACCCTTTCTCGTCCCTTGGCAGAGGGGATGACGGTGGGGGGTATTCGGCGACGGATTGCCAAGTTCCTTTGATGGGCACACAGGGGCAGGAGGGGCCCTTCTCCGCCCCCGAGGGATTCACCCACACCCACACCGCCCATCCCTCCCCATGAACATGGGGGGGCTCTGTCTCTGTGGGGCCAGGAGGACAGGCCACCCTCCGAGGAGAAGGAGACGGATTGTGGCAGTGACGGACAGCGTCAACCAGAGGCCATTCGTGAAGGGGACCTCCTCCCAGCCTCAGTTGGGGAAGAAGAGGAGAGGGGCTTGGGCAGGACCCCCCTCTCTACAGCTCACAATACACCCCCCCCCCCCACACCCTCATCCTCCTCACCTTGTGCCGCTCTTCCGCCTCCCGTGGCATCAGCTGGGTGACACTTCTGGGCAGCATCAGGGGCTCGTCCACCCTCACCACGGGGATGGCGCCAGGCGGCTCTTGTGCACCGTCCTCCGGAGCCACGACACGGCTGCTATGGAGAGAGGCCAGGCTGGGGGGGCTCCTACCAGGCCGGAGGACAGGCAGACCACCCCCAAGAGAACGAGCCTGGTGGGCCGGGGCGGCGGGCATCGGTAGGACCAGCAGGGAGTGCAGGCCGGGCCCTCCGCGGCGTGGCATCTGGGGGCTAAAAGCCGAGGACGATGGCTTTGTGAGCAGGCCGGCCACTTCCAGCCGTGAGTCCAAGGACTGGGGCTGCCGGCTGGAGTCCGCCAGCCGCCCCGCCAGGTGGTGGAGGTGGTGGTGGTCCACCTCTTGCTCATAGAAATCCCGGCAAGTCCAGCGCCCTCGCTTGTAGGGCTCTCCCAAGCCATGGTCCAGCTTGACCACCCGGAACCGAGAACCCACGGAGGGGTGATGTAAGGGCCCGTTTTTGGGGTGGTGCCCACCGTTTTCCACCGGGCTGGGCTCATCCGCTGGCCTGGCAGAGGGGCCCTTGGTGTCTCCACCGGTCGGTGCCGCCTTCTCGTAATCTGAGGTGACGCTGGTGATCTGGAAACCGCTCTTCTTTTTGCCCACGCTCATGGTCCTCGCTGGGTGGGGGTCTCCAGGTGCAAGGGGCTAGCAGGGTTGTTGAACTGGAGGCCCCTGGGCCATGGCTGAAACCAGAACCGCAGGTGTGGAGTCTGCAAAACCCGACAGGGCAGCCCCCTCCCCTCCCAAAGACCCCTTGCCTGGTGACCCTGGTGAACCCCCGAGGCACCGGAAAGCGCCTCCGCTCCTGCTGGTCGTCGGCAGCGGGCGGCCGGCTGATCCCCCGAGGCGCTGGCAGTGCGCCTCCGTTCCTGCTGGCGAGAGGTCGGTGCGCCCTGGCCCGGAGGCGATGCCAGCTTTAAGGGGCATCTGCCTGGCGGGCGTCCCGCATTGTTTCAGTGCCCGCCGCAACTTTCTCCCGCGGCGGCGGCGGCTGCTCGCTCCGTGCGCTCCTTTGCTCGCCACCCGCTCAGTTCCCGACGCGGGCGGTGGGCTCAGGGGGCGGCGCGGGTGGGGCACGGCGGGGCTGGGTCGTGGGGCATCCCCCCTTCCCCACCGCTCTGGGGTGCGGGCGGCTGCGACCCCCCACCAGGCAGGAGCGATCTTACACCAACACACCCACCACTCCGGCCCTCCCACCTCGCGCGTGGGCACAGCTGCGTGGACTCCGGCGTGCTTCTTTCACGCTCTCCGCTCCCCTCCTCGGCCCGCTTCGGCTGTTGACGAACCCCAGCGCCAGGAAGTCCGGCCCCCCTCCCGACCAGCTGACTGGGTGACGCCCCCTCCCCTCCCCAGCTCCGCCTGCCAGCCGCTCGCCCCCCCTCCGCTTTAACCCTTGCCCTGCCCTGCGCCCGCTCTGCCCACCTGGGCGTCGCTGGGAAAGAGACCCCCGTCCCCTGCCCGCTCTCCCCCGAACTTTCCCCACTTCCCCCGGACCCTCCCCGCCCCTCCCCCGAGAGCCTTTGCGCTTCTCCCACCCGCCCCTCACGACGTGGGTGGATGGATTGATATGTGTGTATGCCCCCCACTCCCCGAAGGACTCAGGGCGGCTTATTTATCTACTTTTATTTATTGATGTATTTATTTATCTTTGTCAAGTACCTACTGGTAGAGTCCAAAGAAATAACACTGTTGGTATACAGGCTATTGGAGCTAAGGAGGGTTAGGCACGCACGCCCCTTGCTGACCTTTCAGACTTACAACACTAAAGTAATACAATAATATAAATAGAATAGAATAGAGAATACAATGGATTATAGACTAGGATAATGGAATAGAATAGAATATAGAAGAGAGTAGGTTTGAATGGAATGGAATAGAATATAGAATATAGAATATAGAATATAGAATATAGAATATAGAATATAGAATATAGAATATAGAATATAGAATATAGAATATAGAATATAGAATATAGAATATAGAATATAGAATATAGAATATAGAATATAGAATATAGAATATAGAATATAGAATATAGAATATAGAATATAGAATATAGAATATAGAATATAGAATATAGAATAGAATAGCTCCATTGGCCAAGTGTGATTGGACCCACAAGGGATTTGTCTTTGGTGCAGATGCTCTCAGTGGACATAAAAGAAAAAGAGACATTGGTCTGGAATGGGATGGAATAGGACAGAACGAAATGATTGGACACACAAGGGATTTGCTCTCCATGTCCATAAAATAAAAGAGACATTTGTCAGGAATCATGAGATACAACACTTGATTGTCATAGGTCAAATAAGCAATCAGGAAACAATGAATAAAAATCTTAAGGATACAAGCAAGAAGTGACAGTCATATAGTCACAAGTGTAAGGAAATGGGTGATAGGAATGTTGGGAAAAACCTACTAGTAATAGTAGTGCAGACTTAGTGAATGGTTTGACAGTGTTGAGGGAATTATTTGTTTAGCAGAGTGAGGGCGTTTGGAAAAAACTCTTCTTGTGTCTAGTTGTCTTGGTGTGCAGGGCTCTGTAGCGACGTTTTGAGGGTGGGAGTTGAAACAGTTTGTGTCCAGGATGCGAGGGGTCAGTCAATATTTTCCCCGCCCTCTTTTGGACTCCTGCAGTCTACAGGTCCTCAAGGGAAGGCAGGTGGGCAGCCATTGTTTTTTTCTGCAGTTCCGATTCTCCTCTGAAGTCCGTGTCAGTTCAAACTGACAGTAAATAAGAACCGAACCAGTAAATAAGTTAATTTACAACATTAATAACATTGGCCAACACAAAGAAAAAAATCATCCACAAAGCTAACACATCTGTTTTGTGGAATTTGATGCACCGATTCCAAAAATCTGCTTCGCTTTGCTCCCTCATGTAAAGTTTCTCATAGAGTTTTACAGTTTCAATGCAGGCGGTAATTTCAACAACTGTCAACGACTACTTCAGCTTCAACCACAACAACACACGAGCACACAACAGATACAAACTCCATGTAAACCGCTCTAAACTCAACTGCAGGAAATACGACTTTAGCAACCGAGTAGTTGATGCCTGGAATTCGCTATCAGTGTAGTATTATCACCTCACCCCCAAAACTTCACCCATAATATATACACTGCTGACCTCTCCCGATTCCTCAGAGGTCAGTGCGGGGCGTGCATAAGTGCACCAGCGTGCCTTCCGTCCCCTGTCCCCATGCTTCTCTCTTACTCATATCATGGATATAAACATTGTTATATATGTGTATACCACCAAAATGTAATTGACAAAACAAATAAAATAAAATAAAATTTACGTCTGTTTCTCTGAACGTGAATGACTAGGTTTTTTTAAGATATTGGGATGTGAATATGTTTTTTTTAATTTAGATTTCTACGTGTTATGAATTACTTTGACAGTGAGGAAATCGAGTTAATAAATAAACAAGAGATAAATAATGACTGTTTTCTCAATGTTGCCAGTATGTTTCCTATACCTTATAATAATGATGACGCTCCAGAGAAACTATACAGGAAAAACTACATCCGTTTTTGAAATCAGAACAAAAAATGATTCAGGAAAGTATAAGGCCAACCACGATGATTACAAAAAATATTTGTATTTATTTATTTATTGGATTTATATGCCAATCAATAATTAATTGTGTAATAATATAATAATTAATAATATGTGTAATAATATAAAAGCCTTCAATCTTGAACCATCCTCCTGCATCCCAATCAAATCCAAGTTGTGGGAGGGGCACCGGGGGGGGGTCGCCTCGCCCTCCTCGCCAGGGAACCGGCTGTCGCCGAGAACTGGAGAGTCTTCCTCCCAAGCGCCCCCTCCGCCTGCTTTAGCCCGGCCCGGAGACCTCGGACCCCCCTCCCTAGAGTTCCCAGCGCGTGAAATCTGGGGGCGGGGGTCGCCCGTGAATGCCGCCCGTGGAAGGCTCCGGTGGGACGCTGCTGCCCCCTGTCGGCCGAGCTTCCCTCGGGAAGGCGGCTCGGACGGGGAGGGGGGGCCCGCGGGCTACCTTCGGGCCGCCGGTGGGACCCGGGACCCCCCGTCGCGGGTGGCCGGCGGTTCCGAGCGCTTCCTGGACCGGGCGGGAGTTCCGTCCATCCGTACCGGCGGAGCCTGGCAGGAGGCGTTCTCTGACAGGCTCCGGGGTGTGGGTGGGGGGCGACACAAGGACCGACCGTCCGGACTTTCCCGGTGGAAGCTGCAGTGACGTCCGAGTATCTCCATCAGTCGTAGGCGACCCCTCGAGTACCAGCGGGGCAGCGGCCCCTCAGGGTGACCCCTTGGCCCGTCGCCCTCCCCCTCCGAAAGGTGGGGAAGGGGAGGCCAACCGCGGGACCAGGCTCACCTCCGGGGGCGGGGGGCGCTGTCGGGGAAGGGCCAGGGCGCGGCACCGCGGAGCAGGGGGCGGGGGGCTGCCAAGGGCTCCGGACCACGCCGGGGTCGGGATGGGCGGGCCCGCGGGCCGGCCTCCTCCTCCTCCTCCAGGCGCCCCCGCGAACGACGGGCGGGGGTCTCCCCTCCTTCCCTCCCTCCCTCCTTTCCTCCCACCCTCCCACGCGCTGCGCCCGCGCACCCGAGCCGCTGCGTCAGCGCCGCCAGCATCCCCAGGCCAGGTGAGCGGCGGCGGCCGGGGCGGGCTCGGGGCTGCCGCCCGTGGACCCCCGCTCGCCCCGCCCGGCAACGGCGGCGAGGCAGGGAGGAAGGCGGCGCAGGGCAGGTGCCTCTCCCGGGGCTGCGCTCGGCGGCGCGGCGGCGTGCGCGCAGCTCAGCCCTGCGCTGTCTCTCCGCCGAGCCCCGGCTAGGACCGCGCCCTTCCCGCAAGCCACCGCCATGGAATCCCGGCCCCGCTGAGACCCCTGCGCGGCATCCCTCAGGCCCGGCCGGCGGCGAGGATGGCGGGCGGCTGAGTCGGGAAGCGAAGCGGGGCGGCGGCGGCGGAGGAGGAGCGCAGCGATGCGCCCCGGCTCGCGCCTCCCCACCTGACTTTCCAGGTAGGCTGCGCGGCTGTCCGGCTCTGCTTCGGCTCGGTCCGGTTCGGTCCAGCAGCGCGGGGAGGGGGTCGACCCTCCCCAGCGCCCCCCTCTTCCCATTGTTGTCTAGCAAACCGGGTAACCCTCAAGTGTGTGTGTATGTGTGTGCGTGTGTGTGTGCGTGTGTGTGTGTGTGTGTAGGGGGGCTGATTTCCCGTCCGGGCACTCTGCACGGGCTCAGAGGTGGCCTGGCGTCGGGAGCATCCTTCAGCAACACCCGCAGCCTAAGGGCGCCTCTCTCTGCCCCTCTCCTGTCGCTGCAGCCCCCCCGGCGCCTCCGGCCGCCCCGCAGAAGATGAATGCCGGCCCCCAGGAAGCTCTGGTCTCCGTCTTCCTGCAGTTCATCGAGTCCCGGGGCCGCTGGTGCTACGGGGCGCTGAGCCAGACCTGCCCCCCGGAGGAGCTGCGGCTGCAGCCGGGCGACATGAACCTGCTCTACCGGAAGAGCGGAAAGGTGGAGTGGAAGGCGGGCAAGGACGAGGAGTCCAAGCGGGGGTGAGCTCTCCTTTTGGGGGGGGGGTCTCTGCATATGCGAGGGAGGGGGAGGCTTGGGCGGGCAGGAAGCGAGCCCCTTCCCGGGAGAGAGGAGAGGGGGCCTTCCCAGGCCAGGCGGGACAGGGGATCCACGCGAAACCGACTCCTGGTGGATTGGGCCCTGCTCAGCTAGTCCAGCAGCTTGTTCTTCCTTCCTCTGTCCGAAGGCTTTTCCCTTATGGGTCAGTCCGTCTGCCCCACATATCCCGGCTCAAAGGAACCATTTTTTAAAATTAAAAAAAATTGATTTATTTATCTTAGATTTTGCCGTAGCGTTTTCAACACTGCATGGCTCATTCAACCGAAACCGAGGGTGCCGGTGTGCAAAAGGGAGGAAGGAAGGAAGGAAGGAAGGAAGGAAGGAAGGAAGGAAGGAAGGAAGGAAGGAAGGAAGGAAGGAAGGAAGGAAGGAAGGAAAAAGAGACAAATGGACAGAGGAATGGAGGAAGAACAAATGTTGAGGGGGGAAAGAAAGAGAAGGGAGGGAGGGAGGGAGGAGAGACAAATGGACAGAGGAATGGAGGAAGAACAAATGTTGAGGGGAAAAAGAGAAGGAAGGAAGGAAATACAGACAGATAGACAAATGGAAAGGAGGACAATGGAAGGGGGGAAAGGAAAGAAGGAAAAACAAGTAGACGGAGGAGGGACAAGTGTTGAGGAAGGAAGGAAAGGAAGAGAAAAGAAAAGGAAAGAATCAGGTCAGGAATTCCCTCCGTGGGGCTGAATGGCCCATGCCAAGCCCGGGGAGGTTGGGGGGCAGAGACATTTCCAAGGGCCCCTTTTTGTGCAAGTAATGGTGACAGAGAGACCACAATTGGCCTTGTGTAGAAGAGGGCCCAGCCCTTGCCAACTCTGGAATTCAGGGTGCTAAAGTTGTTGTCCACACCCTGGCATATATTGGGGAGGGGGGCCTGAACTGATGGCTTGCAAATGAGACAGAATTGAACGTCTGGCAGGTTCTCCTTCCACCCATTCGGGCATTTTTTTTTTCTGGCTTAAGGTGCCACCACTGCGATGGCCCCGTTTGGTCCTGTAACGTGAGGACGGAACGTCTCAGAACTTATTGTGTGACAACATGGAGGGTTTGGGCCCTTTGTTGGCAAAGGGGCATCCGGTTGCCAATTCTGCTTTGGATGACTGATTTCCCGCCAGGCGTTGGTGCCTCTACCAGTTCCCATCCTGAATGTAATAATAATAACGGAGTTGAAAGGGACCTTGGAGGTCCTCTAGTCCAGCCCTCTGCTTAGACAGGAGACACTACACTAACTAACTTCTTCTTAAAAACCTCCAGTGTTGGACCATTCGCAACTTCTGGTGGAAGGCAGTTCTGCTGGTTAACTGTTCTAACTGTCAGGAAGGTTCTAAGTTAGTTCTAAATAAATGTATTTATTTTATTTACTTGTTTGATTTATAAGCCGCCCAACCCTGAAATGGATTCAGGACGAATGGGTCTCTCTCGCTTCTTTGGACCTCTGGGGTCTCTCCCCATGGGTGTGGGCTCAGCCACAGGGATGGGCTGTGGACTGTGGTCTTTGGGGCAGAGAAGCTCGAGTCCCTTTTTTGTTGTGGGTCATGTTTTGGTCTTGTCGGCTGTGTTTCTTCTGGGCGTTAAAGATCAGGAGAGAAAAGCAGAAAAGTGAATGGTGGGAAAATATCTGATAGTCCGTTGAGTTTTCCTCTTTCTTTTCTTTCCTTCTTTCTTTCTTTTTCTTTCTCTCTCTCTCTTTCCATTCTTTTCTTTCTTTCTTTCTTTCTTTCTTTCTTTCTGTCTTCCTTCCTTCCTCCCTCTCTCACTCTTTCTTTCTTTCTTTCTTTCTCTTTCTTTATTTGCTCCCTCCCTCCCTCCCTCCCATCTTCTTTCTTCTTTCCTCTTTCTTTCTTTTCCTCTACACCTCTCCCCACATCTCTCTCTTTTTCTCCTTTTAGTTGATTTTACATTTATTTATGGGCATTTTTCGTCCAGGACCCCCCACCCCAGGATCTTTGGAAAGAACGGTCTTGCTCTGGAGCGTCAAAGGACGACAGAATTGCGCTGGCTGAGGCCGGTGTGAAGCCGGCGACCCTGTTTGCCGTCTGCGAACTGTGGTGTGCGGCCGGATAAGGCCGAGTTCACCGATTTGCACGGGGGCAGCTCCTCCCCTTCCGACGGCGACCGAGCCCAAAATGGATGTTGCTCAGTGGACGCTCCCCTGCGCGGTGATCTTTCTCGCCACGGAGGCCGAGGGAATTGGTGCTGTCCTCAAAGTGAGCAACGGGGTCATTGAGCGGATCTGGCGTGCCCCCCCCTTGACTCTAGCTCGTCAGGAGGTCACGGAACCATCATTTGCCAAGCGTGCCAAGATATAACTGAGAGCAAAACCCACTCCTTGCTTGGCCCTGGTGACGTTCCCTAGCTGGATGATGGAACGTCTGCAAGAAAGTAACCACGCTCAGGGCCAAAGATTCGGCTATCTTCCTCCTCCTCCTCCTCCTCCTCCTCCTCCTCCTCCTCCTCCTCCTCCTCCTCCTCCTCGAAGGAGTTGGACTAGCAGACCTCCAAATCCGCCACGGTTATACCGCAAGGGCCTCTCACCGCTTGAGCAACGGGGCAAAACTCGAACCCCTTTCTAACCTTGTTATTCTGTTGTTCTACCTAAGCTGAGTATTGTGCAAGACTTTCCAAAAACCCAACAAACCATCATGGTTTGAGACACACCGTCAAATGCATGGACCCCCCTCGCCCCCACAGGCTCCTAGAAGCACCCGGGGGGATGCTAAGCCCCAGTTTCAGGGGTCCAGTTCGACAGGAGAAGACACCCCCCCACCCCCAGGCCTAGATGATGCCCCGAAGAGATTCTCACTGGCCTGTTGTGAATGCAAAATACCCTTAGTGCGGCTCCTCGGTGGCTTTTGTGTGAGTTGCGGCTGGGGGTGTGGCGAAGGGGGCCTGGGGGTTGTCATGGGCCCTCGTGAGGTCATCCAGCAGGGTCCCAAGGAAGAGGGATCGAGTCACTGAAGGGGTGATCTCAGTGGCCCTTTGTCATCCTGTGCTAGGAACACAGGGACTGGTGACCAATTCTTGGAATCCCCTGCAGGTTAAGTCATAGAATCCTAGTCTACATGTTTGCATTTCAATGTTTTTAATGTTTCTTTTTAATACTTATACTCAATTTAAAAAAATTGTTTTAAAAAATAGAAGATCTAAAAGGGTAGCAAGTTGTAGCAGGATTAACCAATGAAAGATTAATTGATGAAAGAGGAGACAGACGGAAGGAAGGAAGGAAGGAAAGAAAGAAGGAAAAAGACAAATGGAAAGATGGGAGGGATAGTGCAGGGAGAGGGAAGGAAGGGGAGATTAATGGATGGAGGAAGGGAGGGAGGAAGGAAAAAGAAAAAAGATAAATGGAAAGGAGGGAGGGACAGTGCGGGGAGAGAAAGAAGGAAGGAAGGAGAGATGAATGGCGAAAGAAAGAAAGAAAGAAAGAAAAAAGGGATGGACAGTGGAAGGAAGGGAGGGAGGGAGGGAGGGAGGGAGGAAGGAAGGAAGGAAGGAAGGAAGGAAGGAAGGAAGGAAGGAAGGAAGGAAGGAAGGAAGGAAGGAGAGACGAATGGACCCGATTGTTGTACGTTAGCCGTCTCTTCTGGTCTTCGGGGATGCTTTCCGAGGGGGGGGGTGAGGGGGCTTGAAGTAATGGGACCCCCCCTCTCCGTCTCTCCTGCTTGGCACTTGTGTCGTGTGGCCCCCCCTCCGAAGCTGGCAGCCCACGAGGGGTTAAGCCGCCCGGCAGGCTGATGTTGCCGGCTCCTGCAGGTCACCCAGACATGGTTTCCATGGAGACGGCTGGGCCTTCCGCCAGCATCCTGCTGCATCCTCGTGCTTCTTTTGGGTACCCAGGACCCTTCACTCCTGCGAATAAAGCCTTGGGGAGGGGACGGGGGGGGCAGAGACATAGGAGGACAGATTTCCAAACCAGCCGGCTGGGAGGGGCCGGGGGAGAGGACGATGGGAGGGGCAGGACCCTCCCCTGTGGAGGCTGAGGAAACACTGCATGGCCTGGTGAGGGGGAGAAAGGCGGCCCCACACTGACCGGGGCCTCTTGTGGTGTGGGGAGGGGGCTCCGTGGGTACTTTAAGATGCACGACTTGGCATCGGGCTATGGGGGAACATTTTGCGGCCATTCCGGGCACTGTGCGCGTGTTTGGAACACGGCCCTTGGGGGTGTCGTATTAACCCACTTTCGCGGCTGGTGTGATGCCGGGGCAGGGGGTCTGCTGGCAGGTTCGGTGGGCCAGAGGAGGGGGGTCTGTCTGAAGGGAGCCTCTTCCCTCTTTCTCCAGGGCGTGGGAGCCTCTGGGGATGTCCGAGGCCGAGGTTTTTTTCCCTTTCTTCCTCGCCCGGGCTCGGCTCCTGCCCGGCTCCGAAGGGTCTGCCGGGTGCTAGGCTGGCTGCTTGGCGAGGCTTGCTGTCTCCCTTGCCCAGCCAGCGGTGTCTGCCAGGGTGCCAAGGAGAGGCGGGGCTGAGGGGCAGCAGTAGTACGAACGGGAGAGAAACGAGAGAGACGGACGGATGTTATTTCTAACGCTGGTGTGTTAACTTTCGCGTTTGATTTCATGGCCGCACGTCGCCCTCAGACCGGTCTTCTGCACCTAAGAAATGAACAAATAAGAGACGTAGCCACTCCGTGCCCCTGAGGCTTTGCCAGCTGCAGACCCAGACACCAAAAACCCCTGTGTTTCTCCGCTGCCCGTCAGGGGCTCGGAGGGGGCCCAGCAGATGGATTCTGGTGCTGTGGGTCCAGGGCCCCCCCTAGACTTGGGCGATGGGCAGTGAAGGATTGCTCGTCTTTGGACGTCCGAGGCCGTGGAGGGGTGGCGGGTGCCCGTTGGCATGAGATTTGGGCAATTTTTGCCAATGTTTTTGCTTCTGCCCATTGGCAAAATTCGGCGAATTCTCTCTCGCACGCGAGCACACTTGAAGCCAAATCTCGCGCCGACGGGGATGCGCAGTTGCGCACACAGCTGCCATTTTTCCAACTGAAGCTGCGTGCCGGTCCCGTAACCAGCAGCCCATTTCTGGCGACAGGGCAGAATCAGAGTCTTGGCGTGTGGACTTGCCCAAATTCGGCTTCCGCAACCCTCCAGTGACCCCTGGCTTGTCCGCCTGACATTGCTCAGAGATGTTTGAGATCCAGAAGTCTTGATCTGCTGGTGAAGCATAAATGGATCCCATATTTCTCCAGGTCCCATCAGCCAAATGGTGTCGGCTGGCGGGCCCCTAGGGAAGGGCCTTCTCAGTAGCAGCTCCTACCCGAGATCCGTTCTGTCCCTGCCCTACTGGCCTTCTGGAAAGCCATAAAGACTGACTTTTCCCGCGGGCTGGATGGTACGCTACCGGGATCCGGCCATTAATGACACGCATGGTTTTCAAATTGTTTTTAATTGTTGGTTTTAAGTTGTTTTTAAACTGTTTTAAAGGGTTTATATTATTACATTGTGTGTGTTACTTTTCCGGTTGTGAGCCGCTCAGAGACCCTCAGGAATTGGGCAGTGTCCAAATCCAAATCAATCATTCATTCAATCAATCAATGTGTTTACGACAGGAGCGTCCAACCTTGGTAACTTGACGTCTTCTGGACTTCAACTAGAGCAGCGATGGCAAACCTTTTTCCCTCGGGTGCCGAAAGAGCATGCAAGTGCACTATCGTGCCTGCGCAAGTGCCCACACCGATAATTCAATGCCTGGGGAGGGCACAAACAGTTTTTTCCGGCCCCCTGGAGGCCCCCTGGAGGCCCCCTGGAGGCCAGGAACAGCCTGTTTTCCAATTTCTGGTGGGCTCAGTAGGCAAGTGTTTCGCCCTCCCCAGGCCCCAAAGGCTTCCCTGGAGTTGGGGGAGGGTAAAGATGCCCTCCCCCATCCCCCCGGAGGTTCCCTGGAAGCCAAAACACACTCCCAGAGCCTCTGTGTGAGCCACAAATCAGCTGCAACGGCTCATGTGCCAACAGATATGGCTCCGCGTGCCTCCTGTAGCACCTGTGCCATAGGTTCGCCATCACTGAACCTGTCATCTTCTCTCTTTCAGTTCGGCCAAGGAGACGAGCGTGGGGAAAGTCCGCGACGTGGCCTCCTTCCGCCGCCACTTCAGGATGGGCTTCATGACCATGCCGGCCTCCCAGGAGCATGCTCCGCACCCATGCGCCAGCAGCATGGCGCCTCGCTCTCTCTCCTGCCACTCGGTGGGCAGCGTGGACAGCACCGCTGCGGACAGGGCGATGGGAACTCGCCAGCCACCCGCCAAGCCCAAGCGCCACCCTAGCACGAAGCTCAGCACGGAGGCCAGGAGCGCCCTGGAGCTGATGGGAAGCAAGAAAGGAGGTGAGGCGGGGCTTCCGACGTGTTTCCGGGGGAAACTTGAGAGAAGCCTGGCTTCAATACTCGGGGCGGGGGGGGGGGTTCACCTTGCGGCTTGATTGCTGTAACATATCCTTTGTGGGGTCACCCTTGAAGACTAGCCAGAGGCTTCAACTTGGTCCAGAATTATTACACTGGGGAACAGCAATTGTGACTTGTTTTCAACTAACCTTTGTCCTCTGGATCCAAAAACAACCACACTTTTTGTCTATCACGTCAACTTTTTAAGCTATAGGACACCCTCAAAAGTCATACAAATTGTGCCTATGAAGTAAAGGAAAGTAAAAACTTTAAAAATGTACTGTTTACAAAAAATAATTTTGTTCATACAAAGGCTTATATAATAGTTACTCCAAGTTAAATTGTGTTCATACAGATGGTTGTTTTTTTATCAAGCGGTAATATGTTTATTATTTATTAGACTTCTATGACGTCCTTCTCGAGATGACTCAGGGTGGCTTACAACGTTATAAATGCAAAAATATGTATAAAGAAATCTAAATTACTTTAAAAAGAAATTATGCAAAATTACTAAAAATGTTAAAATAAATCCCTATATACAGTCATGTTCATTCATCCAATTGAATCCAATCATACTGATCAGGGGCAATCCCATCACTCACAGCCCTCATGCCCACTGGCAGAGGGGGGGGGGGTCTTAAGAGCTTTACGAAAGACCAGGAGGGAGCAGGCAGTATGCATCTCTGGAGGGAGTTTGTTCCAGAGGGCTGGGCCCCCCACAGAGAAGGCCCTTCCCCTAGGCCCTGCCAGGTGACATTGTCTGGCTGATGGGACCCAGAGAAGGCCAACTCTGTGGGACCTGCTCGGCTGCTGGGGATGCATGAGGCAGGAGAGGGTCCCGTAGGTAGTCTGGTCCTAAGCCACACAGGGCTTTGTAGGTCATGACCAGCACTTCTAATTGTGCCTGGAGACCAATTGGCAGCTCATGGAGTGATGTTGAAATGTGGGCAGATCTTGGAAGCCCCACAATAGCTTGCACGGCTGCATTTTACACAATTTGTAGTCTCCGAACACTCTTCAGAGGTAGCTCCATGTAGAGAACATTGCAATAATCGAATCTCAAGGTGATAAGTGCATGAGTGACTGTGAGAAGTGACTCCCTGTCCAAATAGGGCCGCAACTGGCACATCAGGCACACCCATGCGAATACCCCCGTCACCACAGCCGAGAGATGGTCTTCTAAGCTCAGCTGTGGATAGAGGAGGACACCCAGGTTGCGGTCCCTGTCTGAGGGGGGGACAAAGACCCCCCAGGGTGATGGACAGACAAGTGGGAGTGTCCTTGGGAGGCAAGACCCACAGCTACTCCGTCTTGTTGGGGCGAGTCTGAGCCTATTTACACCCATCCAAACCCTGTCAGCCTCCTTTGTTGATGGCTACCTACGAAACCCTGCACAGCAGAGGGTCCGAGGCACCTGAGCAAGGCAGGGTGGGCACACTGGGGGGAGTTACTTTGGTTAAACCACCCAAGATCCAGATGAGCCCCACTGGCTACCGATCGGTCTCCAAACGCAATTCAAGGTGTTGGTTATCACCCATAAAGCCCTTCATGACATCGGACCAGATTATTTATGGGACCGTCTCCTGCCTCACACATCCCAGTGACTGGTTAGGTTGCACAGCCTCCTCCAGGCCCCGTCGGCCAAACAATGCCGACTGGCAGGTCCGCAGGGAAGGACCTCCTCCGTGGGAGCCCCAGCTCTCTGGAACCCACTCTCCCTGCATATCCACACTGCCCCCACACTCCTCACCTTCCGAATTTTCCAACTTTCTGAGGGTTCAGGATTTATGGCCTTTCGGAAGTCTTACTTATTGCGCTTTGCTGTGGCTCAGCCTGGTGTGTCTGGATTGCCAACAAGCAACATATAATTGCCCATGGGAGAAGCAGTCAGTGTGTAGATCTAAACCACAGCTGTGACATCTGTGTAATATAATAGTAGGTATATAAAAACATGTACATATTTGAATGTCAAAAGCATTCAGCAAAGAAGGTCCTGCTTTGTTTATGTATTTTATTTATTTATTTGATTTTTATGCCGCCCTTCTCCTTAGACTCAGAGCGACTTACAACGTGTGAGCAATAGCACTTTTTAACAGAGCCCCCAGCCTATGGCCCCCACAATCTGGCAAACACATTTTACCCTCCTCAGAGGGATGGAAGGCTGAGTCAGCCTTGAGCCCACTGGTGAGATTTGAACCACTGACCTATAGATCTACATTGAGCTTCAGTGGCCTGCAGTACAGCACTCTAACTGCTGCACCACCCCAGCTCTTTAAGGACCTGTTTGTTTTTACCTGTCACAGGTGTGGCACCTATATAATATCGGCATATAAAAACATGGGCATGTGCCAATGCAATGTTATGTCAAAATTTCAAAGCAATCGGTGAAGAACATTTGGAGATTTAAGATTTTGAACAAATAGATATTTACAGTTGCAGGGATATGTGTGGTCAACTCTGTTATTCTGAGATACGGTCACGCAGAGGTAAGGTTGTTGGTTCTGGTCCGGCCTCCTGGCTATGTGTGTTTGCCATCCTCTCCCCACTTTCTCTGCCAGGGTGCCCGAAGGCCGGGATGGAAAGCCGAGAGGCCGCCCGCAAGGTGCCCCCGCAGAAGCCAAAACGCAGCCCCAACACGCATCTCTCCGTGTCCTTCGACGAGACCTACTCCGGGCGCCTTCCGGGACCCGCTGCGGGGGGTGCTCTGCCGCGCTACAGCCGGGCCTTGTCCCACGGCCAGGCCAAGAGCTCCGATGTCGAGGAGGACGAGCCGGTCTACATTGAGATGGTGGGGGACATTTTCCGGGGACCAGGACCCCCTTCGCAAGGAGTCACCGCCGCGGACGATGACTCGGATGAAAGCGAAGCCATTTACGAAGAAATGAAGTACCCACTGCCCGAGGAAACGGGGGAGCCCCGCCCCAATGGTGCCCTTGCCTCCCCCGGTCATCGGCTGCCCAAGAAAGAGGCTGCCAAGCCGGCCCTGAGCAGCAAAGCCTCCCCGTGCGAAATCCCACCCCCGTTCCCCAACCTTTTGCAGCATCGGGCCCCACTGCTGGCCTTCCCCCAGGGCAAGAAAGGGTACAAAGGCCCCGACGGCTCCAAGCTGCCCATCCTGTGCCATGCCAAGGACACCCCCTCGGCCCCAATGACCCCGCAGGTGCCAAGCCACCACCACCAGCAGCGGGGCGGTGAGAACCTGGCCCTGGCACCTTCTGGACGGGCACGCAGCCACTCCACGCCACTGCCGCCGCAGCCAGCCAGCCAGAGCAAGCCAGACAAAGATCTGCCCGTGTCTCACAGCATGATCTGCCCCTCGGCAAAGCTGCCGCCCACCGCGGCCGTGCCAGCAGCCGCTGCTCCTTCCGGGCTGCCGGGGAAAGACAAGCCGGCCGTCTCCTACACAATGGTCTACTCGGCGGTCAAGGTCACAACTCACACGGTGCCCTCCGAGCAAAAGGCCGAGGAGATCTCGGTGCTGCAGGGCATGCTGTGCACCCGGCCATCCCCCGTGCCCACTTGCCGGCAGGGGCAGCGCATTTGCGCATTGCCCGAACCGCCCCCTCTGGGCATGGTCTGGACTTACCCGGCGCCCTGTGCAGGGCTGAAGCGCCCTCCAGCCTACGAGAGCATCAAGAGCATGGGCACCAAGGCCTCTTCGGCTGTGAAAATTCATCTGCGGGACCGGGCCTTCGCCAGCATCCACCAGGTGGTAGCCGGGGAGGAGTGCAGTCGGCCCACCGGGGAGGAAGAGGCCTTTGGCTGGATGCTACACAGAAGGGCCGGCCTCCGGAAAGGGAAGGAGCCCGAGAGTAAGGGTGGGCGAGGGTCCCAGATGGGGGGGGAGGATACAGATGGTCTTGGGAAAGAGCTTTGGTCTTGACTGGAGCCAAAGGGGGAGTTGAAGGCTGGACTTTGTAGGGAGGGGTCTTCTCCCATTTGGGGTCACTAGGGGACCTGTTGGCTAAAGGGATTTGTCTTTCTGGTTGAGCACAGGTTTGGGGGGCTGCACTGAGTGTTCTGCGGGTGCCCATTCGTTTCCTGCCCTTGCAGAGCTGACAGACGGGCCCCCGACATGGGAGGGCAGTGAAACCACTGCGCCCAAACCAGAGAAGGAGGAGAAAATTGTGCCCAGCCACCCGCAATCTGGAATCCCGGTCCGTGTGCCCCCTATGGAGTGCCTGCCTGCCAAGATGCCTGGTGGCAGGACCAACCTGCCCATCCCTTGCCAGACCTTCCCTGCCTGCCACCGCAATGGAGGTGAGTCAGCCGTGGAGCTGGGGTGGGGGCGGCTTCCTTCTCAGCCAGTGGGAAGGGGCAGGGTATCCCCTGTATGTCTCCGGCCACTTGGGGGCTGCAGGAGAGGTTGATAAGGAGTGTGCAGAACAATCCTTGCGTTATCCAGGACATGGACAGAGGAAAATGTAGGATTCCAGCAGATATCCCAGACATACGAGTAATTATTCAGTCATACAAGACAGATGCACTGAAGTGTATAAAACAGCATTTACTTTTATAAATAGCACAGTTAAGTTAAACAGTCTGGTCATACACATTACATTACAGCTTACAATACATCAAACTATCATCGAACACACAGAGTTTCACTACATCAGTCACAGTGAATCAGCAGAAAGAACAGAGAGGATCATGCTTTCTGGCTCCCCCTTGTGGCAATTTGCAGCACTGCTGCTTAAAGCTATAGTACTTCAATACATACAAGCATTCATCATTAACTTATTTCTATATTGCCAACCCAACTGTCGTGTACAGAGCACTAGCGGAGGTCTTTAATGCAGCTGCAAAAAGGCCTGCAACAGGCAAGAGACACACAGATGTACAAACACACACCCAAACACATGGAATTTGTGGTTTCTCTTTTTGCTCAATGGGCCTGAGGGCAAAATCTGCTTTTTGGAGGGAACGGAGTATTTTCCGGCTGCAAAAATGGGGTTGGGGTCAGCTGATTGGGGGGTGGGGCACAAGGCAAAAGGACTCACAGGTCTCTTCCTTTCACCACTCCCCCCACCCAGATTTCACTGGCGGTTACCTCCTGGGCCGCTCGGCCTCCACCTCTGGCGTCCGACAGGCTGTGACCCACACGCAGAGGCTGTGCAGCCACTCCAGGGACCCAGGCAGCCCGGTAGGTGGCTGAAGGTGGCAGAGAGGGGAGGGGGCAAAAAGTAGTTGCAGAATGAATGTTATGATCTGGCGGATGGAAGTAATATCGAAAACCAGGACCTCTGGTGTGGGTGCGGAAGACGAGCGTCTTCACTCTGTTTCCCTCCAAGGGCGAAGTGCGCGCCGTGATACGCTACCTGAATGCTAAGGGCAGGAACGCTGCTGCGGTGGGGGCCCGAGATGCTTCCTGAAGCGCCCAGAATCGACAGAGTCGGTGCCACCCGAGAATTTCTGGACCGTTTCGAGATTGAAGGCGAAGCTTTGCTCAACTGTAGAGTGACAGGAGACGAAACTTGGGCTCGTCACCCGACTCCAGAGAGCAAACGTCAATCAATGCAGTGGCACCACACCCATTCTCCTTCAGCCCCCAAAATTCACAACTCGGCCATCGGCGACAGAAATCTTGGGCCCCCATCACGCACAATTCTTGGGCCCCTGTCGCAGCAGCGTTCCTGCCCTTCGCATTCAGGCAACATATGACAACGCGCACTTCGCCCTTGAATGGAAATGGAATGAGGATGCTTGTCTCTAACCTTTACCGCAAAGCCAGTCGATGATCTGCTGACCACTGGCACTGCCCGTTCTCTTCCACTGGCTTCCTGCTACACAATAGTCATACTAACTTCCCCCGCGAACATTCCCCGCGAGAGCTGCGGGCCTTTTTGGATAACCCTCATACCTATAATATAGACATATCAACATGTAAATCCATCCTAATGCTCCACCTTTCCTCGCAGGCCTTGCCCTACGCCCTGCTCCCCACGCCGGAGGCGCTGCAGAGCTCGCGGGAGAGGGATGGCAAGCTACTGGAGGTGATTGAGCGCAAGCGCTGCGTCTGCAAAGAGATAAAAGCCCGCCACCGGCCTGAGCGCAGCCTCTGCAAGCAGGAGAGCATGCCCATCCTGCCCAGCTGGCGGAGGAGCACAGAGAGCCGCAAGTCGGGCACGCCACCCTGCCGCCGCCAGCAGACGGTGCTCTGGGACACGGCCATCTGAAGCGGGAAGGGGCTGAGCCCCGAGAACTGGTGCCTCCATGCCGGCCGAGCCCAACTTGGCGGCAGGGCTGACAGCTGGCGGCATGGTCTCCTGCTGGTGGCCTTCGGGAGACTGGGGGGCTGCCCCTCCCGCACGACGGCTGAAAGGACGTTTCTTTCATGGCAGGGGGAGGGGACCTGGGCATCGGAGGCTGGGCACAACAGATGCACTACTGCCCGCAGCAGCATTGGTGCCGACTACCGAGCACCCGGTGCTGTGGCACCATCTCTGACCAGTCTCGGGGAGAGCAGGCAGGGTCTGGGGGGTTGGGGTCCCTGCTTGTGGGGCTAAGAAACCCTTCCTCTTCTGGGCTAAAAGCCGTTGGAGTGCACCCGCCCACCCACCTGTTTTTTTCTTCCACTCCTGAAAATGCTCATGGGGGGGGGAAAGGGGCGTGCCAATTTTTGAGGTGCCTCCCCCAATTGAAGAACTGCCAATCCTTCGATTTTCGAAGCCACATGGATCTCAAGACTCGTGGCGCTGAGTTCTTGTTCTGTCAGAACTTAGAGAAAGAGAGAGAGAAAGAAAGAAAGAAAGAAAGAAAGAAAGAAAGAAAGAAAGAAAGAAAGAAAGAAAGATAAACTAGGGATGAGAGTGGAGGAATCATTGCTGAGTCACATAGTCCTAAACATATGACCACCATTGAGCCCAAGATTTCCATTGCTAAGCAAGACGGTTGTTAAGTGAATTTGGCATCATTTTGCGACCTTTCTTGGAATCAGTGCAGTCAATAAGTTACTCATTGGGTTGTTAAGTGAATCTGCCTCCCCTGTGGACTTGGCTTGTAGAGAAAGGGAGGGTGTCACATCACGTGACCACAGGACACCGTCATAAGGAAGGAGCCGGTTTGCCAAGCAGTCCGAATTTTGACCGTCTGCCCCAAGTCGTAACAAATACGGCCCTGCCTCACTAGCTCTTCGGTGCTGTTGCAGCACTGCAGCGGCGGTGAGCGGTTAGTGAACAGACCGTTGTAACTCGAGGACCTCCTGTGCTCTTTAAGGAATCCACCTTCAACCCTAAAGCCAGGACTTTTCCAAATCGAGCTCAATGGCCGACTGGAATCCCCAAACGGCGTTTTTGCAAACACACAAAATGGATGTAAAAGCAAAACAGTGGTGTGGGGGGTGTGACAAAGCAGTTAGCAGATAATCACACACACACAAACACACACTGGAAGTTCCTTCCCTTTTAGAGGGGGGGCCGCAACTCCGATCGGCGAAGACATCAATTTGCCAAGTCTTTTTCCATTTTTATTAGCCTGTTGGCCGAAATTGACGCTTCCCCCCACCCGTCCACCACCCCAAAAAAGTAGAAAGTTTGAAAGGAAATGAGGAATGCATGGGATTGGATCTGATTTGAGGGAGGGGGGAGAGAGTTTATTGCAGTTTTAAATTAGGGTTTTGCGGTTGTCGAAAGACACGAAGGTGGGTGAATCCGTCCCTCCTTACTTAGCAGGAAGTTTTGGCTTTCTGATTTCCCCAGTGGGGGAATTTTGGGAATTGAAGAAGTCACCTGTCTTGAAAATCCGCAAAACTTTGAGAACTGACTATATTTCTAGGCATGACAAAAAAGATTGGATCCCTCTTCTGGGTTCTGGAAGAGCCTGGGTTGGGTTCCCAGCAGGTTAAACACAGGGTAGACAATGGTTTAAACTCGTGCCAAACCCCCGCATTCTACGCCCAATGTACGTGCGCTCAGCCCCTCGCCCGGACGAGGGTGTGGACCCCTTTTTCTCCCATCCCGCCTTGTGCCGAAAGCCAGAGTCGAGCAAGGGAAGGCGGGGAGGGGAAGCCACCGGTCAGCCTCTTCCCTCTCTGTATTTGGCATTGCTAACGGCAACCGGTCAGTGGTCTTCCATCGTTTCAGCCGCTCGGCGGCTCTTCCCGTTTCGTCGGGCACCGTCCCTTCACCAGCTCTGGTGCCCGCCATGCTTTGTTCCTCACATCACCCAAGCTGGACATCAGAAGGGACCAGCAAGGTCTTCTACCCCAACCCCGGAGACGCCAAAGCATTTTGCACAAGCGTCTGTCCAGTCTTTTAAAAGTCTCTTTCCTGCCCCACCCCCAATCTGGATGGTCCTTGCTTTGCGTCCAGCTGTCCCCTATTCTGACTTAAGAATCCTGCCTGCCAGTGCAAGGATTTGACCCAGCTCTCCCCTTCCCGTCAAATGGCTCCAGACCCATTTAGGATTTTCCCTCCCCCCCCCAGTACAGCTCGACGTGTGTCCCATTTTCTGCTTCCAATTGTGGCTGGGTCAAAGCCCCAATTTCCTGTTAGCGTCCCAAAGACTCGGCTGGACCAGTTTCGACGCTGACGTGAATCCGTTTTACAAATCGGGTGACGAGACACAGCAGCGACATTGAACAAAAAAGAGAGAGAGAGAGAGAAAAGGTGAAACCCCCCAAATTCGAAACGGCACCATGGTGGGGGCACGAGGGGAACCCAGTTGGGGACTTCGGGGTCTGACGCTCGAAACACCCCCTCCCACCCCCCTGATTTAAATATTTCACGAGATTGTCTAGTGTAGCAAGATGAAACTGCTTTGCAAAAATATTTATGCTGGGGAATTCAAGGGAGGGTATTTATATATTAAAAATGAAGGAAAGAAAATAAAATTGTCACGCCAGTTACTCCTTTGGGTTACTTTGGTGCTCTCGAGTCTCGGCTTTGCACGGGCTGGGGAATTCTGGGAGTTGGAGTCCACCCACTTTTAAGCGAGCCATCCAGGAGCTTCTAGGAGTTGGAGTCCACCCACCTTAAAAGAGTGAGGATGCTCGCCAAAATCTCACTCGTGTGTCCTCATGCAAGATTTCATTTGCTGCGCTTGTGCAGATGCCAAATCTCACTACGACAGGTGTGCTTGTGCCCACGATGCCTTCAGAGGGTGCACCGGTAGCACAGAAGACGAGCAGCCCTTCACTGCTGGGGATGGCAAAAAAACGGCCCCACTGGCCAACCAGAAGTTGATTTCCTTTTGGCCCCTGCGCCATTTTCTGCTCTCCCCAGCCCTCAGGAGGCTTTTTCTGAGCCCCGGGGGAGAGCGAAAAACAGCCCAACGGGCCTCCCGGGAGTCCAGAAGCTTCAGTTGGGCCCACTGTGTGCAGTGGGTGGAACACAGCACGGGGAGGTTGTGTGCATGCGTGAGGGGTAGGGCATCGTATCATGGGTGTGAGCACGAGTGCCACCGCGGGTGCATGCTCCCTTTTGGCACCCGAGCCACAAAAGGTTCCCCATCCCTGGTCTAATCTCTTCCGTGCAGTGATATCGACCGAGGCCTTTGCAAAGGGTTGTGGGGGCTCTGGATTGAGCCATGTTTCTCTCCAGTAAATTCTTCCAAACCAAGAAGGCAAAATGTGTGCATTTGGGCTTGCAATGCAAACACACGCACACGCACACACACAATATAGGGATTAAGGGAGACGAGAGGGAAAGCGAATTTGGGGGCTGTTTGTGGGCGTTGTGTCCCTGGCCAAGAGAGGACTTGTAGCTTCCCTCCTGCCACAAAATGGAATGAGGTTAAGGGTGCCTGAGTGCCAGTGGCACGTGCCCGGCCCACAAGGCCCAGATGGAGGGGGCAGTCGGGGGCCCTCGGTCTCCTTGCAAGTGGCCCCCGGATGGCATCCATCCAGACAACCTGGAAGGCAGAGAAGAAGAGAACCAGAAGGAGGGGAAGTCTGTACAGATTCTCCCTCATCCAGCTGGTGGTGGTCCAAAGTTTTTTGGGAGTTTAAAAAAAGTTGCCTTTTTTCAAGAGGCAACTGGACTTTGGGTTTTTTTTCTTTTCTTTTGAAGACCTTTCGCCTCTTGTCCAAGAAGATTCCTTGCCTCTGACTGGATAGTGGGGTATGGAAGGATTTACTGCCTTTTTCAGATTATAAAACACACCCAAGTCCAAGGCACACCTTAGTTTTTGGGGAGGAAAATAAGAAAGCTGATTTGGGGGGGGGATGGCCTCCAGGAATCCCCTCAATCTGCCTGAGAAACCTCTGTTTCGGAGGTTCTTTTTAGCCTGTGACACTTCCATCCAGAGGTTCTTTTCAGGCCACAAAACCTCCGTTTCAAAGGGTTTTTTCAGCCTGTGACACTTCCATTCAGATTTTATTTTCTCTGCCTGCAAAACCTCCCAAATTTTCAATTGCTGTTAGAGCGGAAAAAGGTGCATCTTATGCTCTGGAAAAAACGGTATATTCAGTAGCGGGTTGCAACCGGTACATTAAACCAGTGTTTCCCATTCGCTAGCTGGGGAATTCTGGGAGTTGAAGTCCAGATATCTTCAAGTTGCCAAGGTTGGGAAACACTGCATTAAACGACGGCGCACCAGTAGCAAAAGCTGCGCTGAGTTCGTAGCTTCACTTCTCTTGTGTGTGCGCACGAATGTCCCAGCATGTATTTTCTTGTGCACATGCGCGGGAAGCAAAATCTCATGAGGGGACATGCATGCGCGTGAGGTTTCGGAGGTTTTCTTTTTCGCTTCTGTGCATGCACAGGAGAAAAAAAAATGCCAAAATCTCAGGCGGGCGCACACGTTGTGCTTCCTGCGCATGTCCCTGCAGGTCGCCCCCCCCCCAAGGAAATGTGGGTCGTTGTGGGAGGGAGGCCCTCCTGCTTCTACAGCATTGAGGCCAAGTGGGGGGGCTTGAAGAAGAGCCAGGGGAGGCCGGAGGGGGGCACTTGCCAGCCGCCTGCGCAGACGATGCACCACGGAAGGTAGCGCATGGCTGGGGGTGAGGCCTGGCCCTGCCGACGCTTCCCTCCTGATCCCAGCGCATCCTTTAAATCCTCACAGTTGTATTTGCAGTGCTTTGCAAACAATTTTGCTTTTTAAAAAAATATTATTTTTGCAACACACCAGAGCGCAAAACACCACAAACAAAAGCTGTCTGGCTTTGGGAGCCAAGGGCATCAGGCTGGCAGCGAAGGCTGCGCATGGAGAGGCCGCCTGCTGGATCCCGCCTCCCAGGATCAGGTGGGAGGGTTGCAGTGATGGGCTGCCAAAAATTTTACTGGGTGTGGCTTGAAAACCATGTGCCCAGGTGGGGTAGCTTCAGGTGTCATGTGACTGGGTGGGAGTGGCTTACTGACCAATATATATGCCGAGTCTTCAGAGAGGGGCTGTATATAAAGTCCAATTAATCAATCAATCAATCAAATAAGTTTGCAAATAGGTGCTTGGACTCTTTTTCAGTGGATTCATTCCCATTATTTGAGTAGTCACAAGAGGGCCAAATGATAGACAGCATTATTGGTCAAGGAGCACAGTAAAGGTTTTGGACCGAACCCACATGATAACAGATTAGGCAACTAGCACAATTTTCTTCAATGGCTATAAAAGTTCCGTTCGAGATTATGATGAAAACGATTAGAAACATAGAAGATTGGTGGCAGAAAAAGGCCTCCTGGTCCATCTAGTCTGCCCTTGTACTGTTCCCTGTATTTTATCTTAATATGGATCTATGTTTATCCCAGGCATGTTTAAATTTATACTGTGGATTTATCTACCACATCTGCTGCAAGTTTGTTCCAAGGATCTACTACTCTTTCAGTGAAATAATATTTTCTCACGTTGCTTTTGATCTTTCCCCCAACTAACCTCAGATTGTGTCCCCTTGTTCTTGTGTTCACTTTCCTATCAAAAACACTTCCCTCCTGGACCTTAATTAACCCTTTGACATATTTAAATGTTTCGATCATGTCCCCCCTTTTCTTTCTGTCCTCCAGACTATACAGATTGAGTTCATGAAGTCTTTCCTGATACGTTTTATGCTTAAGACCTCCAACCATTCTTGTAGCCCGTCTTTGGACCCGTTCAATTTGATCCATATCTTTTTGTAGGTGATGTCTCAGAACTGGACACAGTATTATTCCAAATGGGGTCTCACCAGCGCTCTATACAGCAGGATCACAATCTCCCTCTTCCTGCTTGTTATACCTCTAGCTATGCAGCCAAGCATCCTACCTGCTTTCCCTACCGCCTGACTGCACTGTTCACCCATTTGGAGACAGTCAGAAATCACGACCCCTAAATCCTTCTCTTCTGAAGTTTTTGCTAACACAGAACTGCCAAAACCCCCACAAAACTGATTACAGCGTTTTTGGGTAAAAAAACATGCTATTGAATTATTTCCTATTTTAAAAGTAATGACTATACTAAGGTACTAGAGAAGGAAGGACAATTTTTTTAAAAAGCTATTAAGTATTCAATAAATAGTACCTAAATTTACTACCCCCACTGCGTGACCCCCATCCCATGCCCATGGGGGCAGCAGCCCATTACTGCCTTGGCATGGGTAAACACGAATGGTGGTGGTGGAGAATGGCTCCTCTGGTGCCAGTCTTAAAAGCCCCCCCCCCAGCCCGGAAAGACCCCATGTGTGGGGAAACGATGGCAGAATGGCTCCCTTGGTGCCAGGCCTCTAAGAACCAACAGCAGACGAGTTCTGTGCCACTAGCTGGCACCAAAGGACGCCTTGCCCAACCCACCCATCCTCTCCTGATATCTGCCAGACTGGACCCTGTCCGGCTTTCTTCTCTCACTGGGCTCCGTCTTCTTCAGCTGTCCTGGCGGTCACCCACCCCACCCCAGGCTGCCAGATCCCATGCCACCTGGCTGGATGCCAAAGGGCACCAACTCCCTCTGCTGGGCGGGAAACAGCCTTGCCAGCTGTACTGCTCTCCCTTCTGGGATTCTGGGAGGTCTTAACGGGGGCTCCAGAGTTTACGGCCTTTGGGTGGGTGGCCAGATTAGTAGGGGCTGCCCTTGGACTCCTGTTGGCACCAGAAGGCTCTTTGCCCAACACCTGGCTGGCAAGGTAAACTTTACAGCCCATAGGGAAGGAAGTTTCTGTGGCATCGACCTCTCCTCCGTTGCCTCTGCTGGACAGCTGACCTTGGCCATTTGCGAGCTTAAGGGGTCTTGTGCAAAAGTACGAACACTTTGCTGTCTTTGAAAAGCCTCTTAAAAGCCTCTGACAAGACTGGGACTTTTGGAAACGTTAAATCCTTTTGTTAGTTAGACAGTTGGTGTGCATCTGATTATTGGGGCTTGGCACTAAGACGGAACAGAAAAGTTGGGAGTTAATGGGACAATGTCCCCAGAATAATAATAATAATAATAATAATAATAATAATAATAATAATAATAATAATAATAATACCAACTGTGCAGCCATCGGACTCTGAGTCCGTGGGGGAGCAGGATGCCTTCTAAAAAATTCTTGGCAGCTTCTTGGCTTTAGGCTTCCAGAAGTGGTCGGTCACTGCCTCCGCCCTGTGGCAGCCAGGAAAGAAAGATAACATTTCTCCACTGTCCATTTTAATTCTAATACAGAAAATCCTCCATCTACAACCAGCCCAAAACTTTCTGTCGCTAAGCGAGGAAGTTAGTTTCACCGCATTTTATGAACTTCAATTACTATGTTTAGAAAATTTATAGCTACGCCGCCTCCGGACTTATTTAACTGTTGTTCATAAAACCATACATCACAATGTACTCCCTGTTAGCGACTATTTCACCTTTAACAACAACAACACAAGAGCACACAATAGATACAAACTAAATGTAAATCGCTCCAAACTAGACTGCAGAAAATACGACTTCAGCAACAGAGTGGTCAACGCCTGGAACTCACTACCTGTTGTTTCTTCCCCCAATCCCCCAATCTTCAACCTGACATTATCTACAACAGACCTCTCCCCTTTCCTAAGGGGTCTGTAAGGGGCGTGCATAAGTTGCACCTTTGTGCCTACCGTTCCTGTCCTAATGTCTTTTTATCTTTTCTATCTCTACTTTATACTTATATTATGTTAAACATACTACTGTACAATACTATATTTGTATGACAAATTAATTAATTAATTAATTAATTAATTAATTAATTAATTAACTTCCTTTGCCAGAGTTGTCCATGTAATTCACCGCAATGGTTGCTGGTAATACAGTTGTTAAAACTCAATATCTAACATTCTATAAATCCCACATTCATCATTATTTATGGAGAAAGGGAGATAGAAATGGGGGGGAGAATAGAATAGAAAAATCCCTCTCACTCCATTTAGCTAATTCCCTAATAAAAATAGTTAGAATAATATAAAACATAAACTATCTTAAATTTGTGTTACACTAGCAACTAATGCTGCCACAATTTCCTTTCTTTTTTTCATCAGGGTGTCTATCCACTATTTTTTCAATCTTTTACTTTGCTTTTTTAAAATAAATATTACGGTAATATACTTTAGTTATCTTTAACTTCCATCCATTCATATATAATATTCTGAATCTTCTTTATCTTTAAGTCCAAAGTAAGTCTGTTCATTACATTTGTAATTTCAAATGGTCAGCAATTTACTTAATTTACTCTTTGTAGGAGTAAAAAAGTGCATCATACTCTGAAAAATATGGTAAGTCTAAATGCTATTGCTAATGCTAAATGCTACAGTCCTGCCTTTCGACATGGTTCTAGTAACCTAGCAATGTCCACGTTTCTAGGCCAGGGCCTCCAACCTTGGCATCTTTTAAGACATGAAGACTTCAACTCCCAGAATTCCCCAGCCCGCATGAATTCTGGGAGTTGAAGTCCACAAGTCTTAAAAGATGCCAAGATTACTTCCTCCCTCTCTCTCCCTTCTAGGCCAAAACCAGCTCATTCGATAGACGCTGCATGCAAAATTATTTGGGGGTTTTTGCCGCAGGAAGTGAAGAACTGCAAAATACAAAATTGGTGGTGGTGGGGGGGGAGAAATGAAGAAAACACCTTTAAAAGGGTCTCATGGGCACCGGATTCAAAAGGAGGCATCGTGCCTATTCCATAGATAGGGGGAAAGAAGATTGAACGAAAACCTGATACATAAATGAATGAATCAACAACCAATCTGGGAAAAGCACGACTGATGTGCGTGTGTGTGTGTGTGAGTGCGAGAACACCCTGCTAAGGTTGTTGCCAGCACAATCAGGTGCAGTCAGGTTGGCCGGACACCTCCTCCTCCTCCTCCTCCTCCTTCCTCACTCGCACTACAGCTGTGAATTCCCACCAGGTTTGTGGGCTGCAAGGTTTATTTGCAGCAAGGGTGTGAATCCGCCCGTCCCTCCCTGCCTTTGTCTTCTGGGCTAGATTTTTATTAATTTGTTTGTTTGCCAACATGTACAATTCAATTCAATTCAATTTATTAGATTTGTATGCCGCCCCTCTCCAAAGACTCGGGGCGGCTCACAACAATGGAACAAATCTAATAATAAAAATTATATAAAAAACCCCAACAATTAAAAACCATACAACACATACATACCAAACATGAAATATAAAAAGCCTGGGGGAGATGTCTTAGTTCCCCCATGCCTGGCGATATAGGTGGGTCTTGAGTAACTTGCGAAAGACAAGGAGGGTGGGGGCCGTTCTAATCTCTGGGGGGAGTTGATTTCAGAGGGCTGGGGCCGCCACAGAGAAGGCCCTTCCCCTGGGGCCCGCCAAACGACATTGTTTGGTCGACGGGACCCGTAGAAGGCCAACTCTGTGGGATCTTATCGGCCGCTAGGATTCATGCGGTAGAAGGTGGTTCCGGATGTATTCTGGTCCGATGCCATGTAGGGCTTTAAAGGTCATTACCAACACTTTGAATTGTGACCGGAAACCGATCGGTGCAGACTGCGGAGTGTTGGTGTAACATGGGCATATTTGGGAAAGCCCATGATTGCTCTCGCAGCTGCATTCTGCACGATCTGAAGTTTCCGAACACTCTTCAAAGGTAGCCCCATGTAGAGAGCGTTGCAGTAGTCGAACCTCGAGGTGATGAGGGCATGAGTGACTGTGAGCAATGAGTCCCGGTCCAGATAGGGCCGCAACTGATGCACCAGGTGAACCTGGGCAAACGCCCCCCTCGCCACAGCCGAAAGATGGTGTTCCAATGTCAAGTTAGCAGGTATGGGTATAAACATAAACAAAATAAATACAAGTAAATGAAGATAATAGGACAGTAGGACCGGGATCCCTTGGAGACCTCTTAGGAATGGGGAGGGGTCGACAGTAGACAGTCTAAGGTTTATAGCTTTTGGGGTTTGGGGAAGAAAGCACAGAGTCAGGGAGGGCCTTCCAGGCATTCACTCCGCTGCTGAAGTCGTATTTTCTGCAGTTGAGTTTCGAGCGGTTTACCTTGAGTTTATATCTGTTGTGTGCTCGTGTGTTGTTGTGGTTGAAGCTGAAGTAGTCATCGACAGGTAGAACATTGTGGCAGATGATTTTATGAACCACATTTAGATCAGATGGAAGGCAGCCTAGTTCTAAGTTGCCTAAGCCCAAAATCTCAGGTCTGGTGGAACCAGGTCTTCTGTTGCGAGCAGAGGAGTGTAGGGCTCTTCTCGTGAGATATTTCTGGGCTCTCTCGATTGTGTTCATGTCCGATATGCACTGGGGGTTCCAGACAGGTGAGCTGTATTCCAGAATTGGTCTAGCGAATGTTTCGTATGCTCTGGTTAGCAGTGTTCTATTGCCAGAGAAGAAGCTATACAGGGTTAGATCGACTACTCTCAGTGCCTTTTTGGCTATGTTGCTACACTGGGCTTTGGCTCTAATGATATCTAATGATCTGAGTACTCCAAGGTCCTCGACAGAATGAGAGTCATCTACAAGGTCATGTCCTCCAAGCCTATAGAATGGAAGGGAATGGAAGGGAAGGGAAGGGAAGGGAAGGGAAGGGAAGGGAAGGGAAGAGAAGAGAAGAGAAGAGAAGAGAAGAGAAGAGAAGAGAAGAGAAGAGAAAAGAGAAGAGAATAAATGGAATGGAATGAAATAGAACAGAAAAATCTGGGATGGAGGTTGTGGAGAGAGGAAGGAAGGAAGGAAGGAAGGAGGGAGGGAGGGAGGGAGGGAGGGAGGGAGGAAAGGAGCCCAGGGCACAAGTGCCTGCCCAAATGTTAGCTCGGCCTCATGAGGCTTTTTGGCAACAGTGTGAAGGGTCATAGTACACTCAGAGTAACCCAGCTGGAAAGGACCCTGGAGGTCCTGTTGTCCAACCCCATTCCCAGAAGAAATTACTATGCCATTTTGGACAAACGATTGTCCATTTTACTACAATGTCCTTCTTTTCAACAACTACTTCAGCTTCAACCACAACAACACATGAGCACACAACAGATACAAACCCAAAGTGAACTGCTCCTGTACGACTTTAGTAACTGAGTAGTTAATGCCTGGAACTTACTACTTGACTCTGTAGTATCATCACCTTGTATTAGTGGCATACAAAGATATAACAATATTTATATACATGATACTAGTAAGAGAGAAATATTGGGACGGGATGGAAGGCAGGCTGGTGCACTTATGCAGGCCCCTTACTGACCTCTTAGGAATTGGGAGAGGTCAACAGTGGACAGTCAAAGGGTAAAATTTTGGGGGTGAGGTGACCATACTACAGAGTCAGGTATTGAATTCCAGGCATCAACTACTCGGTTGCTAAAGTCGTATTTCCTGCAGCTGAGTGTGGAGCGGTTCACTTTGAGTTTGTTGTGTACTCGTGTGTTGTTGTGGTTGAAGCTGAAGTAGCCGTTGACAGGAAGAATTTAGCAGATGATTTTGTGGATTATGCTCAGGTCGTGTTTAAGGCGACAGTTCTATTTATTTATTTATTTATTTATTTTATTTTATTTATTTATTTTGTCCAATACGCAATGAGGGTTTTAGTGGGTATATATCTATATACCCATACGGTAGTAAAATTCATGATGAAGGTTATAGAGGAGATACTCATAGTAAAATATATCAATGAAAGAGTAGAAGAAGAGATATAGGAATAGAAGAAAGGGATAGGAGATATAGGAGAGCAATAGGACAGGGGACGGAAGGCACACGAGGGCACTTGTACTTGTAGTTTTCTAAACTTGGGATTGTAAGTCTAGTTGCATAACGGGGGGGGGATTCTGGGAGTTGAAGTCCAAACCCTCTTAAGCCTCTATTCCAGTGGTTCTCAACTGTGGCCCCTTTAAAATGGGCGGACTTTAACTCCCAGAATTCCCCGGGGGAGGGGGAGGATCGGAGGAGGGTGGTGAAAGCTTGGCCAGCGATGCGCATGCGCCAGAAGGGCAACGCTCTCAGCACGCCGAGGGCGCTCCTGCGCAGGCGCGCGTGCAGGCCCGGCCGTTAGGCTAACGGTGCGCGCGAGGCGAGCATGCGCCGCCGGAGGTGGGCGGCGCCCGGCGCATGCGCGGAGGCGGCGTCCGCGGGGAGGGGGCCGCTGAGGGGCGCCCCGATGGCGGCGGCGGCGGGCAGCGGTGGCTCCGGGCCGGGGCCGAGGAAGCCGGGCTCCCCGCGGGACTCGGAGTCGGAGGTGTGGTCCCGTCGCGTGCGGGAGCTGGTGAGCGCGGAGCCGGCCAGCCGCCTGTGCTTCGAGTGCGGGCAGCGCGGCGTCACCTACGTGGACATCAGCATCGGCAGCTTCGTCTGCACCAGCTGCTCGGGGGCGCTGTGAGTGTGTGGCCGGCCCCCCACCCGCCCCACACGGGACCCCTTGGCTTGGCGGGGGGAGCGGGGGGAATGGGCAGCACACCTGGCACCTGGGAGATCCCCTCCATGCCCCCCCACGAGCCCCCCTCTCCCCCACGACCCCTTTCCCCCCAGGCCCCCTCCTGCAGGTGGGGGAGGCTCTCCTTGCCTGGGGGTCCTGGGCAGGGGGGGAAGGGGAGCCCTGGGCCACCTGCCCCCTTTTAGGTGGGGGAGGGCCGGGGGGAATGGGCAGCACACCTGGCACCTGCCCAGGTGGGTGAATGGGTGGGTGGGAGATCCATACCTACCTACCTCTTTTTTGGGGGGTCCCTTTGCCTGAGTGGCTTTCTAGAGGAGACAGCACTGCCCCCCTTTTCCTTGAAGGCAGGGGGCGCAGGAGGGAGGGGGCAGCACACCTGGCACCTGCCTTCAGGGTTCAATTTCTGATCTCTCCTCCTCCATGAGTGTGTTAGTTGGGGGAGAACCGTACATCCCCCATCCCTCACCTGGGTGGCTTTCCTGGGGGGGGTGAGAGGGAGGAGGGAGGGGCAGCACACCTGGCACCTGGAGGTTGCAAACATTACCTCCCCCCCCCGCAGGCATTTTATTTCCTACCAGGAAGAGTAGAGTTTCTTCAACCGTGGCCACTTTGCGGAAAGGGTTAGACTACAACTCCCAGCATGCTGGGATGGGGAATTCTGAGCCAGGCATTTGCCAGAAGTCAAGGTTGACCCTCCCCCACCCCCGTGGCCTCTAGGCTGTTTTCATGCCCCTCCCCTTTCAAGGTCATCCCCAAAAATGGGATCAGGGAGACTCAATCCAGATCTGGTCACCTCACGGGGCATTCTGGGAGTTGAAGTCCGCCAATCAGACAGAGCGAGACTGACTCAAAGCGAAATATCCGTCTCGCTCCCATTTTGGGCCTGAAAGACCCCGGCCCACTTCCTCCGGGTGACCCCAGCTCCTCCAATGCAGGGGGGGGGGTTATTGTGCATTTCTCTGCCCTGGGCAGGGGGTTGGAGTAGATGACCCAGAAGGTCCCTTCCAACTCTTGTTAATCTGTTAAATCGATACACTTTGTACCTTGGCCCTGTGGACTGTTGCCACCCTCTGTGGCCGATCCTGCCACGCAGTTCAAACATGAGCTGCCCAGAGCTTTGGGGCAAAAGGGCGGGCGGTGGTTTCCTTTAGTCCAGCCTCTCCCTTAGCTCAGATTTGGCAGGTGGAGACCGTCACTTGTGCCCCTTTCGCAACTACTACAGGTAGATAATCGCAGGTGATAAAGTGGAAGAGAAGCTGGCAACACACACGCAAGGCCTCAAGAGACCATCCACACAACCTCTTTGACCTTCTTTGCGGAAAACGAGGGTTGTCGGAAGTGAGAAGTTGTGTGGTCTGGTTGTGTTGTCCGCACAAAGTTTATGAAGAGGGACCTTGATACCTGGGAGAAGTTGGGCCTGGGTGGCCGGAGGGGTTACAGCACAGCACTGGCTGTAGTTCAGCGGTTCAAATCCCACCACCGGCTCAAGGGCGACTCAGCCTTCCGTCCTTCCCAGGCGAGTGGTCAGGCGGCCTCCACTCAGAATTTGGGAGAAGTAAAACTCAGAGTCCGTTTTGATCTTCAGAAGTGAACTTCAGTCCACCCGAAGTGAAGGCATCGAAAGGAAAGCCAGACCCCAAATGCCCCCTTGGCAATTCACCCAACCCACACCGTCCATCCTCCTCAGGCGGACGCATCTGGTCATCCTTTGGGAAGGCACGCCACTGGCCGGGCCCTTTTATCACCCCTTCAGCAGAAGAACCGAAACTCCCCCAGGCTCCTCCACCAGACTCCCCCCCTCCCAAATCCTAAACCCCTGCCCCCCCACCCCCGGTTTTCCTGACGGCCGGAGGGCAGCTGGAGGATGAAACACCCTGAGGCTGACAGGCATCAAAGGAGGAAGAGGCTTACTCTCTGTAGTACACTGCTTAGAGAGGGCGGTCAAGGCACGGTGGTCTATAAGTCCGAAGGCCGTGGCTCTAAACAGGCCTAGAAGCCAGAAACAGTGGGGATATTAGCACACACACACATTGGCCAATGCATTAGGATAAAAGAAAGATTAAGGCTGGAAAGACAGCATCACACAGTGGTTAGAGAGTGCAGCCCTGCAGGCCGCTTAAGCTGACTGCCCGCTGTAGTTCAGCGGTTCAAATCCCACCACCGGCTCAAGGCCGACTCAGCCTTCTGTCCTTCCCAGTGGGTCAAATGAGGACCCAGGTTGTTGCAGGGCAAATGTTCTGATTCTGTAAACCGCTGTAGAAGCAGCAGATAAGTCGAGATGCTATGAAAGAAGCAGCTTGGACTCTGGGGAAGGGCGCTGAGCATCAAGGGACGTTTCTTGTGTTGGGGGTGGGCTTTCAAAGTGGCCGGTGCCCACTGCGTGGCGTGGCAGGGAATCCCCCGTGGAGACGTGGCCCTCCTTTAACCCGCAGGGGACAGACAGGGAATGCTCCTCCGCGGGAGCTTGGAGGGAGTGGATGGATTTGGGGCAAGCAAGGCCCGTGTTTCGTGGTGGTCCTCCACGGTGACCAGCCCTGGCAGGAAGGGGGCTCCGGTCTTGGCAACCTTGTGGACCGGATGTTGTCCAGTTTATGGGACCGTGAAAGATTTAGGACACAGATCCCTTCGCTCCGCCTCTCGGAGAGCTTGGACTCTCGGTCCTTTCAATCATTAACTTTCAGGGGCCGAAGAGGAATCAGCCGTTCGGACGGGTGGAAACTTGGCTGCAGGCAGGGATTATGGGCCTCCTTCTGCCAAGACCCGAGTCTCTGGGCTCAGGACGATGGGAGGGGAGGTGGGTCCACGTGGTCAGCTGCCGTTCATCCCACCCACTCGCCATCCCTCGTTTAACTCGGCCCGGCCTCCTTCCAGCTCTGGCCAGGGCCTCGAAGGGAAAGAGAACCGGGAAGACCGGTTGCAAGGCCCGTAGCTCTTGTGGGGGATGTTCGTGGGGACGTCGGCACGGCTACTGTCCAGCGCAGTGTTTCTTCAGGGGAACCCTTTGGTGTCGGCCGATTTCTGGCGGAACCTGTACCGGGTACCGGTGCTGTTTATGTCCACCATTTTTTTCGATCTAAACAACATGTGTGCTGTGATGCGCTGCCTGAATGCGAAGGGCAGGGACGCCGCTGATGTGGTGGGGGCCCGAGAGGCTTCCTGAAGTGGCCAAAATCGACAGAGAAAAATCTTGGGCCCCTGTCGCAGCAGCGTCCCTGCCCTTCGCATTCAGGCAACATATGACAACGCGCACTGTGTTTCCCTTGGAGGGAAAGGGGATGAGGACGCTCCTCTCCAACCATCCCCACCACGCCAGCCGATAATCCACTGACCCCTGGCACTGCCCGCTCTCTTCCACTGGCTTCCCATATACCAACTTCCCCCGCCACAGCTACGTGCCTTGTAACCTTACTTTCTGGATAACCCTCATACGTCAGCAGTCTTCCAATATCTGAGGGGCTGCCACAAAGAAGACCCCCCCTCCTGTCTATGGAGATTCTCAGCCATACCAGGTGCTTTTTCCAAAGGTGTTCCCTGTGGAAGAAACAGCCGTGGCATTTAGACTCATAGACCGCTTCATCGTGCTTCCACAGCCCCCACTACTAAGGGGTTGACAGAATCGGCATATTTGCCCCCAACAATCTGGGCCCTCATTTGACCCACCTGGGATGGGTGGGAGGGAGGGAGGGAGGGAATGGAACGGAACGGAAGATAGAGAGGAAGGAAGGAAGGAAGGAATAGCTAAAGCTTTCACAGCCCCCTCTAAGCGCTTGAAAGAATCATTTTCCCCCAACAATCGGGGTCCTCATTTGACACCCCCCCCCCCCAAGGAAGGATGGAAGGCTGAGTCCACCTGGAGCCGGTGGTGAGATTTGAACTGCTGAACTGCAGCTGGCGGGTAGCTGAAGGAGCCTGCAGGGGGGCTGCCCTCTAAGCCCTGGGCCCCCCCTGCCCCCCCAAAGCCCCTGAAGGCAGGAGGAGGAGCAGCCGATGGAAGGAGGAGCCGCCTGGGACCTTGGGCGCAATTAACCGGTGGGGCAGCTTGCCACCAGAGGTTTCTCAGAGAAGACGGGGCAGACAAGGGCTCTTTCTCGGGTCGCAGGAGACCCCCCGTGGAAGACCCTTCTGGCTCCATTATTCTGAATGCTTTTCTCTCCCCTTTCACTCCCCCCCCCCCCCCCCGTGTAGCCGTGGCCTGAATCCCCCCCACCGGGTGAAGTCCATCTCCATGACCACCTTCACCGAGGCCGAGGTCCAGTTCCTCCAATCCCGTGGAAACGAAGTGAGTGTGTGTGTGTGTGTGTGTGTGTCACCGGGAGGGCTCACCTTTGGCGAAATGTGGTCAGACAGGCCGGCTTCCATTCCGGTCACCCCCACAGCCGGCCCGGAGTGTGTGCCTGGGAGCCCCGGGTGGCAGATATGCGTTTATGGAGTCATTATTTCAGCCCCGAGGCATCGAGGCCTGTTGGGCCGGGTCTGGGCGTGTGAAACCCCGGAAGCACCTTTGGGCCTACAGGTGTTGGCTATCACCCACAAAGCCCTGCCTGGCTTAGGACCAGGTTACCTGCGGGCCTGTCTTCTGCCTCACACCGCCAGCCACCGGTCGGAGCCCACAGAGTTTGCCTTCTCTGGGTCCCGTTGGCCAAACAGTGCCAACAGGCGGGACCGCAGGGCAGGGCCTTCTCTGTGGCCGCCCCGGCTCTCTGGGACGAACTACCCCCCGGAGATCCTCCCCACCCTCCTGGCCTTTGGGCCGTTGATCTTTCCATGTGGGGATTTTTAATTATTGTAAGCTGCCTAGAATTGGGCGACCTATAAATTTAATACAACTTAACATTTTTGCATTAAAAAAAAAATGGTCTCCCTGACCAGCAAAACGAACGTGGCTTTTTTTGTTTGTCCGCAGGTGGTGGGAGGGTCTTTCTTCTGGGTTCCCCCCTTGTTGAAACAAATTTGCTTCCTTAAAAGACCTGATGTGGGGTCCCCAAAAAGGGGGCTTTTCCCCCAAAGGCCCACAACCTGGATTCTCTCTTCTCTGAGAAGTTCCAGCTGCCTTTCGTGTCGTTTCTCCCCCCCCCCCTCTCCCCCCCCGGGTGATCTGGATGGCTGAGAATCTCGTGATGTGCATTTCATTTCATGTGGAATCCCCCTCCCCCAGGCCTGCCGGAAGATCTGGTTGGGGTCTTTCGACTCGCGGTCCTCCCTGCTGCCCGATTCTCAGGACCCTCAGAAAGTGAAGGAGTTTCTGCAGGAGAAATACGAGAAGAGGCGGTGGTGAGAACGCCGGGGTCCCTGGCTGGGTGGCCCCACAATTGGCCCAGTTCGCAACCAGAGCGGAGGGGGAGGGGGCTCCATGCCCTGGAATAAACTCACCAAGAGGCGGGGGGATAATCATGGCAGCCCCCCCCATCTCCCCAAGCCTCACCTGTCTCCTGATTCTTCCGGCAGGTACGTGTCGCCTGAGCAAGCCAAGAGTCTCGCGGCTCCAAGCGCCCAGGGCTCCCCGGCAGAAGCGAAAGCGGCAGCCAAGACCCCCCAGGTCAGAGCTCCTGGCTAAGGAAGGGGGGGAGGGGGCTCTGCTGGGCACCTCCCACCCACACAGGCTTCCCTCGGGGGGGGGGCAGTTCAACCAGGGGATCCTGCCAACCTGGGTCCAGTGAAGCTGGCACTTGATTTGAAGGGGGGGGGGCTCTGTCGTTGGCCGCAGGCTAGCATTAGCCCCCTGTTAATGTGTGAGCAATCGTTGTTTGCCAAGGTTGGACACGCAAGAGAAACGTTTAGATTGAGATCGGTTGTGAACTCAGCCACACACAGATGCACTTACTTGAATTAGAGTTTATGCTTTGAGAAATAAACAGTCTAAAGTCATGCGCAGAGTAAGTCAGAATAACCATCCAAATATGACCAAGTGTATAGTCTCCCTAACCGGTCAGCCAAGAGACCCAGCCTAAACACATTTCAGCTCTGATACACGACTACAATGCAGAGAGATTGCAGAGCCAGCCATTAACAGTGAGCAGGGTGAGAAATAAGCTGCGGACTCTAGCTCCCTCTTGTGGTGGTCTCCAATACCTGCAGCCAATAATTGCCCCTGCCTAGCAGGCCCCTTGGCACTTTGGGGGGAGTGGGTGGCACCCTTTCAGCCTTTGTGGGGGGGCGATAATGAACCCCCCCACCCCCCCGGCCTCTGTTGCTATTTCTTGCAGGTGCCGGAGAAAGCCCCCCCGCCGGCTGCCCAACCGCCCAAGAGAGCCAGCACAGACCTCCTGGCGGACATAGGGGGCGACCCCTTTGCGGCCCCGCCACCCAGGCCTGCCTTGTCTGCCTTTGGAGGTGAGCGACTCCTTCTGGGGGGCGGGGGGTCTTCAGGCTGCAGGGGCTCTCGTAGGGTGAGGGGGGTGGGGGTGGGTTCCCCCTACTGAGCCCAGGGGAGCCGTAAGCCGAGGCCTTCCTCTCTTTGAGTGTTGGTGGGGCCATCGGGGAGGAAGACCTGGAGGGTCTCAGAAGAGGGGCTCAGTGGTTAGAGCGCAGCCCCTTCTGCAGTTCAATCCCCCCACCGGTTCCAGGTTGACTCATCCTTCCGTCCTTTCGAGGTGGGTCAAACAGGGACCCAGATTGTTGGGGGCAAGAGAGGGGGCTGTCAAAGCCTTAGGCAGCGCTATATAACTCTAGTTACGCTTGCTAAAAGGGAGGGGGGCTGAGTCTAGGCCTGGGGGCTATCGTGGGGGAAACCGAGGAAGGCCGGGCACAAGCGCTGGACGGCATCGGATTGCCCCCACCGCCCCCACCGTCCTGATTCTCCCCCCAGCAAACACAACGCCTGTGCTTGGGGACTGTGGACACTTTGGGGATAGTGGGGGGGGGAGATGTATGGGTCCTTGGGGTTGAATAAAGCTTTCCACCCCTCCCCCTTTGTGCCCTCAGGCTCCGTAGCTGCCCACACGGCCTTTCCCAGCTTCGATGCCTTCGGGGGAGGCCCGGCGTCAACGTTTGGGGACCCCCTGGCCTCCAGCCAGAGTCCTTTCCAGAGCCCTCCGATCCCTGCAGGTAAACCCCCAGCCCCACCCTGCCCTCCGGCCTCGAGAGGGAGAGAGACCCTCCCCACGGAATCATCCCTTTTAAGAAGCGTGCAGAATGACCCCTGAGTTATCCAGGATGCGCAAAAGAAATTGTGGCCTTCGATATCCAGCAGATGGGAGATAAAAGTAACGGTCCAGTCACACAAAACCAGATATCTTAAACTATGTTCAGTAGTCCGGTTGTACCCGGTCAAATCAGTCAATAGCTTTCAATATATTAGCAATGCTACAAGATTACAAATACATAAACCAGCATTGCACAGTTCTTACTACAAGAGTCCCAAAGAATCAGCAATACCAGGCAGGGAAATAGCAGAGAGAGAGAGAGAGAGAGAGAATCACGCTTCCGGCTCCCTCTAGTGGCAGTCTGCAATACTGCCACTTAAAGCTATAGGGCTTCAATACGCAGAAGCATTCGTTGTTAGCTTGTTGATATGTTGCCAAACCTGTTATATGTACATTGTACTAACAATCCCCAAGGCTCCCAGTCTGATTCCGATTGCAGCCACTCCTGGGAGCCTCATCGAAGGGGAGGGGGGGTCTTGGGTTAATTGGGGGTAGAATAGTGTCATTCCACGAGGGCTATCTGGAAAGTCCGGTTACAAAGCACGTAGCTCTCGCGGGGGAAGTTGGCATGGCTATCGTGAAGCAGAAAGCCAGCGGAAGAAAACAAGTAGCGCCAGGGGTCAGTAGACCATTGGCCAACACTGCGGTGAAGGTTAAAAGATGAGCGCCTTCATTCTGAAGTGTGAAGTGCGCGCCGTGATACGCTACCTGAATGCTAAGGGCAGGAACGCTGCTGCGGTGGGGGCCCGAGATGCTTCCTGAAGCGCCCAGAATCGACAGAGTCGGTGCCGCCCGAGAATTTCTGGACCGTTTCGAGATTGAAGGCGAAGCTTTGCTCAACTGTAGAGTGACAGGAGACGAAACTTGGGCTCGTCACCCGACTCCAGAGAGCAAACGTCAATCAATGCAGTGGCACCACACCCATTCTCCTTCAGCCCCAAAAATTCACAACTCAGCCATCGACAGAGAGAAAAATCTTGGGCCCCCATCACGCACAATTCTTGGGCCCCCGTCGCAGCAGCGTTCCTGCCCTTCGCATTCAGGCAACATATGACAACGTGCACTGTGTTTCCCTTGGACACACCTTCCCCACAATGCCAGTCGATTACCTACTGACCCCTGACCCCTGCTCCTTCCGTTGGCTTCTCGCTACACGATACCGACTTCCCCTGGGAACATCCTCCGCGAGGGCCACGGGCCTGGGAACCGGACTTTGAAGAAGAGAAGAGAATTCATCCCTGGTCACGTGTGACTGGACTCACAGGGAATTTGTCATTGGTGCAGATGCTCTCGGCGTCCATAAAAAAGATACGTTTGTCAAGAATCGGGAGGGGCGGCACTTAATGTCATACTTTGGGAAGTCAGAATCCGGGTGGGTGGGGGGTGGCGCCCAGTGAGCTACGGAGGGTCTTTGGGGCTCTGCTTGAGTGACGCCTCCTTCCTTCCTTCCTTCCTTCCTTCCGCTGCAGGTGCTGCCCACATGGGAGCCTTCCCAGCCTCTCCGGCCAGCCAGACCGGGGTGGGCATCCCGAGCTTGGGCGGAGCCTTCCGCATGGGAGGGGTGCCGAGCAGGTAGCTCCTCCTCCTCTCCCGCCAGTGCCCGTGGGGCCCCCCCTGACGAGGCTGAGCAAGGGCCTGTCCATTGGGGCAGCCCACCTTGGAGCTGAACTGATGACCCTTTCCTTTGGCAGCGTCTTCGGAGCCCTCAGCCAGTCGCCCGTTCTGCCACCCCCCAGCCCTGCCGCGGTCTTTGGCGGTGAGTGAAAGGTCCTCAGTGGTTCGGGCCACGGGGGGCGGTGGGAGCCTTCAGAGGCTGGAGGGGGGTGCCCTTCTCCCATTCTCTCTCGCCCGCAGTCCCCACCTGCACCAACCCCTTCGCCAGCCCAGTGGTGAGCCAGCCCACGCTTCCGTCCACCAACCCCTTCCAGACCAATGGCTTCGCCCAAGGTAAGCCTTCCCTCCTGCCTTCCCTGGCCGGCCCCTGCCCCCGTGAAAGCGCTGGTGTGGATGGATATTCTTTGTTGTACATTTGGATTTTTCCTCTTAAAGGGCAGTTATGTTAAAATAAGGATGAAAACCATGAATGGGATAGGTCAGAATACAAGAAATGGACGGAAGCACTTTGGCCATGGATGTATTAGATAAAAGCCAATAGCCAATAGAAATGTTGATGGCTGATGGGGGTTTGAACTTGAATCAGAACAGAAAACAATCTCCAAAGTCCAGGGGACAAAATTAGAAAGGGGGGTAGCGCAGGATAAATAATCCACACGGAAGCAAGGCAGATATAAATTAAGAATTTTAATTAACCACTCGGTGATTGATACTACATTGCATTGCGTTGAAATTCGAAGGGATGTGACCTTGTACGTGTGTTGTGTAAGGGTGGAGAAAAAATAAAAAGTTTTATAACCCAACTCCCCCCCCCATTCTCCACCCTTGCGAAAGAAAGAAAGAAAGGGGAAGTGAGAGGCAGAGGGGGGTAACACTGCTCTCCAGAGCACCCAAAGGCGGGACAGAAGCCACCTGGCCATGGGCATGATTAACCAGTGGAACAACTTGCCACCAGAAGTTGTGAATGCTCCCAACACTTGAAGAAGAGAGATCGGAAGGCCGTTGTGTCTGGAATGGGGTAGAGTCGAGCAGGGGGTTGGGCTGGATGACCTCCAAGGTCCCTTCCAACCTTGTTCCGTCTTCCGGCAGGCACCTTCATGGTCGGATCTCCCGGTAGCTTCTCGGCCTCCCCCCTCTCGCTGCAGCAGGAGCTGCTGTTCTTCCCCACACAAGGAGTGATGGGTCAACAGCCCAATGGGGGTAAGAGAGGGGAGTGGGCTTCCTCGGGGGGGGGGGTAGAAGGGGTCTGCTGGGAACCATGACTTGACTACCCCTTCTTGGCTTCCAGGGTCGTCCTTCGGTGGGTTTCCGGCAGCCCGAGACGTACCCAGGCCACTCGGACTCCCCACTGGCTACTCCACCAACCCTTTCGTGGTAAGGGGGTTTGGGGGTCTTTGAGGGAAGGGGGGAAAGGGGCTGCTGGGGAGGGGTCTTGAGAGGTCAGCTGGGTCCCTTGCCCTCTGTTAAAGAATGTGCAAGAAGGGAAAATGTGGGGTTCCAGTGGACATCGGGGAGACACGAGAAATGATCCCATCGTACAAATCGTCCTGACTCTAGAAATAGCACAGTCCAGTTAAACAGTCCAGCCATGCACATTCAACTCGGTCAATGTCTCTCGAGACAATAACAACATTACAAGCCTTCTTACTCGTGCAGCTTACATCAAACACAGAGATCTGACTACAGCAGTCACAGTGAATCGGCGGAAATGAAGGGAGAATTGTGCCTTATGGTTCCCTCTTGTAGCAGTTTTGCGACAGTGCCGCTTAAAGCTACAGCACTTCAATACATACAAGCATTCATTGTTAGCCTGTTTATGTATTGTCAACCCAACTGTTTTGTACGTGGTACTAACCCCCTTCTTCCTGTCTCTCTCTCTCCCGCAGAACCCGATGGCCGCGGCCCCTTCGCCCCCCTTCACCCAGGCAAAGCATCCCCCCACCAACCCTTTCTCCTAGCACCCTCCAGAGTGGACGGAGACCCTCAGTTGGGGGGCAAGGGGGTTGTCCTTCACATCTGCACAGCGGGGCCTCCGTCCCCAGGAATGACACGGCCCCTTCTTTTGAGGAATAGGTCACATGGGCAGCCAGGGTCCCGAACAGAGGGAGGGGAGGGTGGCAATCGAGGCCAAAGACCCCTTGTGAAGGGCCAGAGGGGGGTTCCCTCTGGAATCAGCCCCTCCTCCTCCTCTTCCCACCCCCACAGCCTGCCGAAGGGCCCTTGAGATTTGCTTGGGGCCCCTCCCTCCCATTCTGGGAACGCACAGCAGGGGGTGGGGGTGCAGTCGGCCTAATCTGTGTGCAATTTAAGGCTGCTTCTTCCCTCTTGAGCATCTCCCTGTTTCCCCCCTCGGCCAGGGGCCCCTCAGCTGCTCCTCCCCTCCCTGTCCCCTTTTTCTTGCACTAAACCTGGGGGGGGGGGGTGTCAATGGGGGGGAGGTCAGTCAGGGATTCTTCGGGGGGGCTTCAGTGCCTCCATCGGCCTGAGCCCCCTCCCAACACTAGCACTACGAGCTGTGACGTGCCATATGGGTTGGAGCCTTTTGGGTGGGGGTCCGGGCAGTCCTTCCCCCCCCCCCGCCAACTGCCTTACCTGCCTCCCACAGGAGATCAACTCTCTGGCAGGAAAGGAGCAGTCATTACACACACACACACACACACACACACACACTGGCTCCCACAAATGCTGCCCTCCAATGTCTTCCATCCCCAGGCACCCCCTTCCTTGTCAATCAGTGCCTGCTGAGTTATGTCCGCAAGCTTTTGGGAGCTGCTCTCCTCCCCACCCCTCGTCTTGCTGTTGTCTTTGGGAGGGGGGCAATTTTGGGGAAGTCTGACCGGGCCGAATTTAAGACCCACCCCTCCCCCCGCCCCCCGAACTGAAGGCAGAGAATCTGCACTTGGCAGCCTGCCCAAAGGGGCTTGCTTATTTAGGCTTAGTTCCCCAAAGGGGTGTCGGGATGGCCAGGGGGTTGTGTGCGTGCGTGTGTGAGTGTGAGATTGTGGACGCTTCCTTCGCACGTCGTTCCTTCTTTGCAGCACCTCGTTTCCCCTCCCCCCCCAAAGAAGACTGGAGTTTATATTTTCGGAGAAAAATATGGACCTACGTTTTTAAAGCTTATATATCTATATATACGCTCACGAAATCTATCTTATCTATCTATATAGAGAGAGAGGACACGGAGGTGTTGCCCTCAGAATATGTCTATAAAAGATCCCCACGGGGAGAAAAAGGTGTATTTAACGCATGGCCCGGGGTCTTCTTTCTTTTTCTGCGGCTGCGGTTCTCCCATTGGGTGGGAGGGCTCGGAGGGATTCCCTGGGGGGAGGATCCAGAAAGTGGGGCAACCCCCTCCCCTCCCTGGTCGCGCTTGGGGGCCTTGAGCCAATCCCGGCTCTGGTGGGAAACAGCATTTGTAGCAATAGACTTTAGACTTATAGGCCGCCTCCTAGCGCTGTCACAGCCCTCTAAGCGGTTGACAGAATTGGCATATTTGCCCCCAACACCCGGGGTCCTCATTTGCCGGGACGAGGGCCAGGACGGAGGTCTGAGTCGACCTTGAGCCGGTGGTGAGATTCGCCGGTGATCCGCAGAAGCAGCTTGCAGTGTTGCACTCTTAATGCTGTGCCACCGAGGCCCTCCCTCCCTCCGTCCCCTCCTCACTACCTTCCTTCCTTTGTTCCTTCCCTTTCTCTCCTTCATCCCTCCCTCCCTATCTTCCTTCGGTCATTCCTTATGACCTTCCTTCCATTTCCTCCCTCCCTCCCTCTTTCCTTAGAGAGGGCTGGGAAGCGGTATATATATGTCTAAATGCTCTCGCTATTGATGGTCTGCAGGAGACCCCGATGTTTGGGAGAAGGCCCAGGGGTGGGGTCTTCGGCTCGCCCTCAGAACGGCCCACAGTCCTTCCAGCCGCCACCTTGTTCTTGGGGCATCCTAGAGCAGTGGCCATGAACCTTTTTTTCTTGGTGTGCCAAGATCATGTACCGTGCGAGTGCCCTCGTCCATAATTCAGTGTCCCCTCCACCCCACTTGCACATGCAATTGCCCCCCCCACTGCTCCACCCCTATGCGTGTGCACGTGATCCCCTGGAATTTGGATGGCCCTTTGTAGGCCCATTTTTCGCCCTCCCCAGGCTCCAGAGGTTTTCTTGGAATGGGGAGGGCGACAACAGCTTCTCCCACACCCCTGGAGGCCAAAAACGCCCTTCGTGAGCCTTGGTACCAGCTGAAAATCAACTCTGCCCTGAAAACCAGCATTCCTCGGTCTGCAGTGGCCCCAGGGCGCCCTCTGCTGGGAGAGTGGTGCAGAGGCAGCCCCTGCCAGGGCCCCCAGTGGGTATTCAGGTGGGGAGAGTGTTGCAGGCGTGGCTCCTCCCTGTCCACAAAGCCCACTAAACAGAACCGCATGGGGAGGAAAGAGGCAGTATTTGGGGACAAGGTTCCTGGCCACCTCTTTACTTTGCCCACCCCCCAGAGCCAGGAGTCAGGAGGGGGGCACGTCTGTCAGATGACCTCACACAGCAGGTTGGCGCCAGAGAGAGCCAAGCCGAGCAGGATGCCAGAGAGGTGGCCCGTGAAGGAGCTCCTGCGTTGGCGAGAAAAGCACAAGGACAATGTTGTGGCTTTTGTCATGGACCCCCCACCCACAACAGCAGCCTGGAGGTGGGGGCTGCTCTTGGTTGTCTCCCCCTAAAGAGGTTATGGCCACCCCGAAGTTGGGAAAGAGACGAAGCAGCAGTCGAGGCTTGAAACCTGCATTGCTCGATGTGCTTCAAGCGGCTTAAATTGGCCCTTGAGGGTGACTCGGATGTTGGACCAACGTCGGCCCAGTTGCCTCCGCGTCCAGCTTTTAATTCCTTCCCTGAATTCTGTGCTTCTCAATTGTTTTCTGTTAGGCCCCTCCTAGGAAGTAGTAAACATTTCACATGCCCTCAAACTCTCTAATAATACTGCAGCCCACCCCACCTCACCTACCACCCCTGGATTGCGACCTATCGTGAGACATGCGTCCTACTGCCGGACCCTTGCTCAGTGGCAGGGCAGCCCGTCCTGAAAGAAAACGTCTTGGATGTTGGAAAAGCTTGAGCTCGCAAGACGGAACAGGCTCTCCTGCACGCAACGCCGAGGAATGGGACGGAGCTACTACCCTCCTTTCTGAGGCAACCCCCCCCCCCATGTTCTCTGGGGTCATGTGCTCCCCCCTGGCATTGCTCTGTGACACCCCACTATTTGAAGAGCACTTAATGTTTAATTAAACCACCAGGTCAGGCGCCATAAAGATGGACCACGGAAGCCATTGAGGTAGGAGAGTCGTGTCGTCCCACGGTCCACTCTGGTGGCCATGGAGTGGGGCAGCCTTAAAGGCAGGTTAATGAATGGAGGGTGGTTCTGAAGACCGGGGATTGGGAGCAGAGACCTCCAGGCACCACCCATGGGGAACCATCCATCTTGTTGTCTAACCTAGGACGCTCCTCACATTCTGGGGTGGCCACGATCTGCAGAGGTTTGGGAGGGAAGGTCCATCCCATCAGCCTTGGGGATTCAGGGCCGTCAGCCGGGTGGGAGGAGAGGCCCCTGACCCTCACCTGTAGGGGGATGTCTCCGGACCCCACCTGGGAACAACCTGGAAGCCCCCGCTGCCCCATTGGGACCTTAGCTTGGGCCCCACCGCCCACGGCCATGTCCTTACCTGGGGTAGAAGAGTGCCAGGGCCAAGCATTCCAGAATACACAGCGACCTGGTGGTGATGGTGATGCCGGTCACCATGCTGGCCACGGGGAAGGTCTCTGCCTGCCTGCCCATGGCTTCCAGGGAGAAGAGGACCCCTGCGGCGCATGGAGGTGAAAATGGGAAGGGCCGTTTGAGGGCAGGAGGGAGGGGAGTCTGTCGCAAGACCACCACCACTCCTCACTCCTTCTGGCACCCACAGAGACCCCAGGGTGGAATTGCCTGGAGCGACAGTCTGCGCCCTGTATCACACAGACCCCAGGAGGGACCCTGGGAAGCCGCAGTGGAGGGCAAGCGCCCTCTCCTGGTGGACCCTCCAGTGCAGCCAGGCACAGCCAGCTCAGAGGCTCTCCGGGGGGCCCTAACCAGTGCTCCCTTTGCCCTCCCGCTCGCTTCTGGGCGTGAGACCCCCGGGAGAGGGAGCCGCACCTGAGAAGCCCACCGCGCAGTGCTCCCAGTACCAGCGGTGCCCGGTCACCAGTGCCAGGAGGGAGTTGAGGCCGAGATGCACCAGGCCGCCCAACAGGGCCAGCGCCAGCAGAAGGGCCCCCGTCCGGAGGGGGCCGACCTCCCGCTCCAGGCCCCAGCCCAGCCAGAAGAGGGTGCCCATGTTGAGAAGCAGGTGGAAGAGGCCCAGGTGGTGGAAGGGGGCCCAGAGCAGCCGCCCCCACTGGCCCCGCCCCCACACCCACCCCACACTCAGGCAGGTGCCGCTCGGCGGGTGGACGGGGCAGCAGAAGAAGGCCACGTTGACGGCCACCAGGGCCAGAGTGGCCCAGGGCACCATGGGGCAGCCTGCCCCCCCTGAGCTGGGCAGCCTGGCAGGGGGGAGAGCAAGGCCTCTGTGACCTCAGGGCTGATGCCAACCCCCTTCCTGGACCCTGGGATCCTGGCCTGGGGAGGCCTCCCAAGGGCCAAGCACCATGGGCCTTGTGCTGCCAGAGCCCTTGTGATCTAGCCAGGGGGCGGCAGTGTTTGTAGGCCCTGCAGGGAGGGGGCCCAGAACATCTCCCCCACCCTCAGCCAGGCTCTCCCCCTGCCCCATAAACCAGCAGCCTCGGGAGCCGCTCAGCAGAAGGAAGTTGGCGCTTTAAAAAAGCAGAGGTGGCACCAGGTGCCTATGGGCCTCTTTCTCCACTAGAGGGAGGTAGAGAGACTCATCCATAAAGCAAGCGCCACGATCTCTCTGTGTGTGTCTTTCTTTCTTTCTCTCTTTCACTTTCTTTCTCTCTGTCTTTCTCTTTGTCTTTTTCTTTCTTTCTGTGTCTCTCTCTTTCTGACTGTTTTATCTCTTCTTTCTCTCTTTCACTTTCTTTCTCTCTGTCTCTTTTTGTCTCTTTTTCTTTCTTTCTGTCTCTCTTTCTCTTTCTGACTTTTTAATCTCTTCTTTCTCTATTTCTGTCTTTCTTTCTCTTTCTCTTTGTCTTTCTTTTTTGTCTTTCTCTCTTTTTTCTGTCTGTCTCTTTCTTTTCTTTCTTCCGTCTGTCTCTCTCTCTCTCTCTCTGACATCAAACGAAAGCCAGATCCAAGTTGCCGGAAGCCGGTTCCCCCTGCTGACCGTAATCAGGGCCGCGTCCCCTCGTGCCCAGACCACAGCCGAGTGTTTGCCCACAAACGCTGCAGGCGGAGTCGGCAGCAGGCCAAGGTTTAGTAAACAGGGCAGGGTGGGACTCAAAACATCCCCCACCCACGCCTTTGATGGAGGGCTGTGTGGAATCTCTCGAAACTGCTCCTGTGGGGCAGGGAAGGAAGGAGTAGGGCTGGGGGGCCTGAAGGACACTGTGCCCGCTCGCTTTGGGCAGACTGTGCCCCACACGGGGTTGGCATCTCAAGAACCTGTGCACAAAAACTAGGGTTGGCGCTTAAAGCAGGTTTTAGACATTCTAACCTGCACCCCCCGAGGCTCTTCCTTCCTCCCTCCCTATCTTCCTTTCCTTCCATCTTTCTTTCCTTCCATCCTTCCTTCCTCTCTATCTTCCTTTCCTTCCTCCCTCCCTATCTTCCTTTCCTTCCTCCCTCCCTATCTTCCGTTCCTTCCATCTTTCTTTCCTTCCTTCCTTCCTCTCTATCTTCATTCATTCATTCCTCCCTATCTTCCTTCCTTCCTCCCTATCTTCCTTTCCTTCCTCCCTATCTTCCTTTCCTTCCTCCCTCCCTATCTTCCTCCCTCCCTATCTTCCTTTCCTTCCATCTTTCTTTCCTTCCTTCCTTCCTCTCTATCTTCATTCATTCATTCCTCCCTATCTTCCTTCCTTCCTCCCTATCTTCCTTTCCTTCCTCCCTCCCTATCTTCCTTTCCTTCCATCTTTCTTTCCTTCCTTCCTTTCCTTCCTTCCTCTCTATCTTCCTTCATTCATTCCTCCCTATCTTCCTTCCTTCCTCCCTATCTTCCTTTCCTTCCTCCCTCCCTATCTTCCTTTCCTTCCATCTTTCTTTCCTTCCTTCCTTCCTCTCTATCTTCATTCATTCATTCCTCCCTATCTTCCTTCCTTCTTCCTCTCTATCTTCCTTCATTCATTCCTCCCTATCTTCCTTCATTCATTCCTCCCTATCTTCCTTCCTTCCTCCCTATCTTCCTTTCCTTCCTTCTTTCTTTCTTTCCTTCCTTCCTTCCTTCCTCACTGCCTTCCTTCCTTCCTTCCTTCCTTCCAGGGGCACACGTATGTGTGAGATTACGGTGATTTTTTCACTTCCTGTCTCTTTCTCTTTTTCTGTCTTTCTTTGTCTCTCTCTCTGTCTCTCTTTCTGTCTTTCTTTCTTTATCAGAGCAGGAGTGGGTTGCTACCAATGTGGTGGGCAGCTGTGCACCAGTAGCAGCTGCCAGATTGCGCAATTTGCTTCCTGGCGTAGGTGCCAGGATGGCTCCAGCAATAAATTGGCGCTTTGAGGAGCCCTTTGACTTGGACTCTGATGCTACGTGGACCCTTGACAGCCAGGAATGCAGGCCACTCTCTCAACACCAGATGAATTGAGAGTTTGTTCCCTCCCAGCTGCATCTCCTTTAAACTCCATCCCCAGGTGTGCCTTGGGTGGGAAACCAAGATCCAGGCTTCCCTGTGGTGGTGCCAGGATGGCTCCAGAAATAAATTGGAGTGTCCAGGAATACTTTGACTCAGAGTCTGATTTAGTTCGGATGCCACCTGGAACCTTGACACCCCTCCACCAAAGGGCGGAAGTTGGACCTGGGCTCCCCACCCTGGGAGCCCAGGGCCCACATCCTGGAAAGTGAAATTTCCTATTTTTCTAACCGGGAGCTTTGGGTTGGGAAGGTCCGGGCTGACAGGGGTGGGTGAGGAGAGGGTCAAGGGCATGCAAATTTCCTGGCTGGGAGGGGGCAGACCCCTTGCAGGTAGCCTTCCTTATCGGGGGCCGCTGTTTGCTGTAAATATCACCCTTCTGCCCTTGACCCACCCTTCCCTAATCTGGGTGGCTGGTGAATGGGGGGAGGGGCAGCCTGCTGGGACCCCCAACCCATCACAAATGATTTTCCCTGATTCGCCACATCAGAACCTCATTTTCTCGGTTCCTTTCACAGATGGTAACTTTTCCTTTCTTTTTTAATAAATCTTATTTTATTTTTCTATAAACAATCCATTTTCCATTAACCAGGGTGTCATCTGGGTGCAAATATTTTGTGCCAACATTAAAAAAATGTACAATCTTATTCATGATTTAATCTCATCCTCCCTTAATTTCCAATACTTTAGGTGTCTAATATGATACTGTATAACAATCCCATTGTGCTTTATTTAACTTTATTATATTAACTACTAATACATTTTCTATACTCCTAGCATAAAATTTTTATTTTTCTCCAACATAGAATAGAAACACAACATCAGTGCTTATTACCAAACATATACAAACATTTTATTTTCTTAACTTTCTTGTAGTCATTCAATGGAGACTCTTGTCATTCTTCCTTCCTTTAGAGGACTCTACAAACTTATAATAGCTTTTATATTCTTAAACCTCTTGTACACCTTTTCTCCATCCAATATTAAAACGTTACATTAACCTATACCTTAATCACTGCTCATTGATTACACATCTCGATTTAATCTTACATATCTGTTAAAACTGATTACTCCAATAACTAATTATCTTATACCGTAATGCATAATAACTGAATAGATTGTAAATAACACGAGTTACAGCTAAAAGACTAGAAAAAAGTTATGTTATGAAATATGTTTAAACTATTTTTTAAAAGAAAGATCATTACTCAGTGCTACCATCACTACTTATCTTCTCCACCTGGGTACTACTACTATTTAAAACTCAATAATCTTGTCTCCATTTTGCCAACAATAATTTATTATTTAAATATCAGAGCAACAATATTTTTTAACTTTCTATCCAAGTACAAAATTCCCCCCCAAATTCCATAATAATCAGAATCTTGTTTGTCTTTAAAAGTCCGTCTGTTCCTACTCCACACAGTCCATAATTTCCCTCAAAACTTCTCTTCCAGTTGGTGCCCTCTTCAATTTCCAATTTGGGGCATAGGCCATCCTCACAGCTGTTACTACATGCATAATTAAATATAGTTCTTCTTTATTAAAACCTTCTGGTAAAATACCCAGGAGGTATATCTCTGGTTTTAATTCAATAGTCTTTCTCAGAAACTTCTGTATCCAGTGTTCAATCTGTGTTCAACATTTTAGTGCTTCCAAGCAGGTCCACCACATATGAAGAAAGGAGCCAGGCAGCATTTCATGGACAAACTTTTAAACATTTTAGCTAACTTCAAATGTGGGTCAAATGTCCAAGTGCCTATCTATCTATCTATCTATCTATCTATCTATCTATCTATCTATCTATCTATCTATCTATCTATCTATCATCTATCATTTATTTTATTTTATTTATTTATTTATTCATTTATTTCTTTATTTATTTTATTTTATTTTATTTATTATTTTATTTATTATTTTATTTTATTTTTATTTTATTTTATTTGTATGCCGCCCCTCTCCGTAGACTCGGGGCGGCTAACAATAGTAATAAAAAACAACATGTAAATCCAATACTAAAACAACTAAAAAACCCTTATTGTAAAACTAAACATACATACAAGCAAACATACCATGCATAAATTGTAAAGGCCTAGGGGGAAAGAATATCTCAGTTCCCCCATGCCTGACGGCAGAGGTGGGTTTAAGGAGCTTACGAAAGGCGAGGAGGGTGGGGGCAATTCTAATCGCCGGGGGGAGTTGATTCCAGAAGGTCGGAGCCACCACAGAGAAGGCTCTTCCCCTGGGTCCCGCCAGATGACATTGTTTAGTCGACGGGATCCGGAGAAGACCAACTCTGTGGGACCTAACCGGCTGCTGGGATTCATGCGGCAAAAGGCGGTCCCAGAGATATTCTGGTCCGGTGCCATGAAGGGCTTCATAACCAACACTTTGAATTGTGACTGGAAACTGATCGGCAACCAATGCAGACTGCAGAGTGTTGGTGTAACATGGGCATATTTGGGGAAGCCCATGACTGCTCTCACAGCTGCATTCTGCACGACCTGAAGTTTCCGAACACTCTTCAAAGGTAGCCCCATGTAGAGAGCGTTACAGTAGTCAAGCCTCGAGGTGATGAGGGCATGAGTGACTGTGAGCAGTGAGTCCCGGTCCAAATAGGGCCGCAACTGGTGCACCAGGCGAACCTGTGCAAACGCTATGTAGGTTGAGGCAGGCAGGGTTCCCTTGGGTCCCATTTGTTGGGGGTCAAGGGAAAGGGAGGGTCTTGCCTTTTCTTTCTGTTCAAGACCCCCATGGACAATTGGGGGGACACTGGGGGACACAGAAGGCTGGACTCGGGCTTTGGCCCGATTCAGCAGGGCTCTTCTTAGGTTCTTCTATTCTTTTTAACAATTTAAGGCCCTGTTTCTTGTGATTCTTCTAAAATAAAAACTAAATCATCTGCAAATGTCTATAATTTATATTCTTCCTTTTTTATTTCCATGCCTCTTATGTCCCCTTGTTATGTTAGCCTTTTCCATTATGTGTCCATTTCCTATCACCTTTGCAGTTTGTTTATAATATGTTGTCTTAATCGTTTTGGTAAATCTGCAGGGCCTCCACCTCCGTCTTTGCAGTCCCTTCAGTTTCCATCTCTCCTTCCCCCTTGCGGCCTGAATCCTCCGAGAGCCACACTGGTCTCCGATGCTCAGACGGACCCGGCTCACCGGCCTCAAAGTCTGTAACCAGAGGAGCTGGCTGCGACCCAACCACGACACAAATTATGTCCCATTTTATTTTTCTAATTTATTAAAAGTTCTTTCCCTTTTTATAGCTGAATCCAGTCCATTTATATTAACCGACCATCCCTTTCTTCTCCCAGGGCGGCTGGATAAACTGAATAAATAGGTAGATAAATATTTAATTGTGGAGGTTTTTGTGGAGAGGGAAAAACTCTTGAGAGCAACTGGGGGGAAGTCAGAGGACCTGGGAAAAACAGTTGCTGGGCTGCGGGTGGAAGGGGGAGAGAGGGGGAACTTTATTTCCAGGAAGGAGGCGGCTGCCCACAGGGTTTGTTACCGACACCCCCTCAAAGGGGGGAGCCATCTGGGTCACGGTGCCCTCTGCCAGCTCCCACCCACGGATGCCATCCTCCCTGGCTCCCTGGAAACGCTGCCCCCTTGCCGGGAAGTGCACCGCCTCTCCCTGCAACAACATAACGACCTGGTAACAACGCAAACCATCAGCCTCCACTCTCCTCATTGGGCAGGAGCACCCTGCCGGAAAGGAGCTGCCCTCCCAAAGAGGGGTGCCCAGATTCTCCTGTGCCCCCCTCACTCCTGGCTGGCTCTTCAGGGGGGCTGGGGACCCTCCTCTCCATGGCCCAGGATGCAATCATTCACCCACGATAGCAGCCGTCCAGTATCCCAGGGGTGGCCACAAAAGAAGAGGGAGTCAAGCTATTCTCCAAAGCACCTGAGGGTAGAACTAGAAGCAATGGGTGGAAACTAAACAAGGAGAGAAGCAACTTGGAACTAAGGAGGAATTTCCCGACAGTCAGAACAGTTGATCCATAGAACATCTTGCCTCCAGAAGTTGTGAATGCTCCAACACTGGAAGCTTTTAAGATGTTGGAGAACCATCTGTCTGAAGTGGTGGAGGGTCTCCTGCCTAAGCAGGGGGTTGGACTAGAAGACCCCCAAGGTCCCTTCTCTTATTTATCATCATCATCATCACCATCATGATTATTATCATGATTATTATCTTTCAGATATTGTAATTTTTCATTGTTGTGAGTCACCCAGCCTTAAGTCGGTTGCCGCAGAGTTTGAATCATTGCATAATATGATAATTTTATGATGCCCCCCCCACCTCCATCACCCCCACCTTTCGTAAAGCTCTGAAAATGCTCCACTGCTGACAGGCCATTGAATTTTAACATCTACCCCGGCCTAGGACTGAACTGATAACGTGTGCGAGTAGGAAACATGGAGGCTTTTTAAAATCAATCACGGTTTTAGAATATGACACTGGTTAAGATTTTCACGTGATTTTAGATTTGATGTTTTTTTAGTATTTTAAAAGTTGGGATTTCTCACATATTCTGTATTTGTCTTGTAAACCTCAGGAGAAGGGCGGCATAGAAATATCATTATCATCATTATCATTATCATTATATTTGTATGCCACCCCCTCTCCAAAGACTCAATAAATAAACAATAAATAAATAAAAATAACATCCCAGACTGTTGAAAGGATCCGGCCTGACCTTCCGCAATGTAAACAAAAGGAGGGATGGTCAGCTGCCTGCCTCTCTCAAAATTGTACGTGCAAGCAGGGGTTGGGCTAGATGCCCTCCAAGGGTCCCAATCCAGCTCTCTTCCTCTAGTTGGAATTGAAAACACACACACCGACCATCCAACCTAACTAAGCAGCTCAGACACTGAGCTTGTTGATCAGGAAGGTTGGCCATTCGAATCCCTCGTACAGGTCTCAGGGAGTCGGACTAGATGACCTTCAAGGTCCCCTCCAACTCCTGTCAATCTCTAAGGGGGGAGGGGGTGGAGAAGATTGTGGGGATTCTACCACACAGGCTTGCACTGTCTTTTAAACACATCTCTGTGGTGAGGTCACAATTCACTGACCAGTGAGTCTCCTTCTGATGACCCAAAAGGGGTCATGTGCTCCCCCAGTTCATGGCCCTTCCCTTCTTTCATCTCTCCCTCCCTCCCTCCTTCCTTTCATGCTGCCCCATTGTGCTGGGGTGAGGACACGTGTGTGTGTGTGTGTGTGTGTGTGTGTGTGTGTGTGTGTGATGAATCCAAAACCATCCTCACCAGCTGGGAGCGTCCAGAAACTATTAATATGGACAGAGTTATAAGCTTTACTGCCTGCAACCTTCAGTGCGTGACATGGAGGGAACCCACTGAGTGGTGAGTGAGGGGTTGGGCTTTCCATCTAAACAAAAGGGGGGGGGGTTGCCAGCCACGCGGTGCTTTCTTGCCCTGCTGCATCCCCTGCATATTAAAGCCACCCAAACTCTGCTATTAATCACCAGCACCCAACCAAAGTTTATGGCCCAGCAAAGACCAAGAAAGTAAAAAATAAGAAGGGCAAATGTTGAAGATTTTCCTCTACTTTCACCTCTGTCTGCCAAAGGGAAGGGAGGGGAGTCAGGCCGCCCAAAACCTCATCAGCACAACAAAAGGGGCCGTTTTTAAGAAAGCCAAGGAGCCTTTAACCAAAGGGAGAATGGCTGATGATGATGGAAACCCCACTGGGATTCCTGTTTGGTCTGATTGGGATTTTCATTTCTGGAAAATGAGATTAGATGCCTTGCTTGTTGCAAAAGGGCTGATTTTATGCCTAACCGAAGACGAAACCGATGAAAATTCCAGAGATTGGAGGAAAGCAGACAAACTTACCCAAAGTATTATTTTAAATTCTTTGACCAATGAGCAAGTGGTTATGGTTGAACATTCTAAGACATCCAAGGAGATGGTCCTAGCTCTAGAAAGAGCCTTCTCAGGAATACACGAGAAATACCAATGTAGCTGGATTCTTGAGATTATTGGAAATAAATTGCAGTCGAAGGCTGATTGCAATGACCACATCTCCAGATTGTTAACTCTGTATAGCAATTTGGAAACTTCGGGCATGTGCATGCAAGATTGTTTGAAAAGGGGCCTCCTGTGCGCATGTCTGGGAAATCAATTTGGAAACTCTATTGAGGTGAACCAGGAGTTAGAAGGACAGGACTTTGAACGCTTGCTTGGAAAACTGAGAGCAGCATGCACACACACAGAGAGAGAAGGGCAGGTGGGGTCCAAACTCAGAGGCTAATGGATCGGATTCCTTTGCCCATGAGGAGGGGAGAAGGGGCAGACCCCAAGCTCCCCCCAGGGCGAAGATCGTGTGCCATGTTTGCAAAAAGGAGGGGCACCGAGGCAACGCCTGCAGGAGCAGAAACACCCCCACAAACAAATGGGCATAGTTTTCTCCAAACCCCAAAGGCCTGAGAGCAAAGAACAGAGTGGATTTATTTTTGCACGGGAAACTGGTTATAAATGCAGGACGTCCAAAGCTCAAACTTGGATCGTGGACTCAGGATGTACATCACAGATTTTCAAGTGATAGGTCAGGGAGGGCGAACCTTTTTTTCCTCAGGTGCCGAAAGAGCATGTGCCCACGCTATTGCACTTGTGTGAGTGCCCACACCCATAATTCAATGCCTGGGACGGGCGAAAACAGCTCCCCCCACCCAGGGGCCCTCTGGAGGCCGGAAAAGGCCTGTTTCCCAACTTCTGGTGGGCCCAGTGTTTGGCCCTCTCCAGGCTCCAAAGGCTTCCCTGGAGCTGTGGGAGGGTAAAAACGCCCCCCCCCCGGAGGCCCTCTGGAAGCCAAAAACGCCCTCCCAGGGCCTCTGTGCCAGCAGATACGGCTCCATGTGACACCTGTGACACCCAGGCCATGGGTTCGCCATCGCTGTGATAGGGCATTCATTGGAGAAATTAATGATTATAACAGGACAATCCAAACTGCCAAGGATCAAACTACTGCAATTACAGGAAAAGGGCATATGGAATTTTAAAGTGCAGAGTTGTAAACGATGTAAAAGAAAATGAAATAAGTGACCTCAAGCTGTTTGCAATGTGCTTAGTGTTTCTGCCCTGGACAAACGTGGCTTCACTGTCCATTTGGAACAATATTCCAAAATAATGAACTCTCTGCTACTGCTCCTATGAAAAACAATGTTTATGAATTCAGTATTTTAGCAGAGTCTTCCCACCCAGCCAAGGTCGAGAAGGAAGAGAAGGGCAGCATTGACATGTGGCATCCGCGCATGGGGCATTGGGAAAAGGAAGCACTAAGGCAACTCCCAGGAAAAGGGCTTTGCCTGCGGCGTTGATATTGCAGATCAGGACGGAAACCCTGGAAACTGCGGGTATCGCTTGCTTCCAAAGGGGGCAAGACCCTCACAACTACCAGAAGAACTCTTTTGACCTTTGCTGCCCCCACAAAGTTGCTTCTCAAACACGGAAATATCACGGAGGACATTTACATGAAGCAACCTCCAGGGTTTGTAGATCCAAAACACAAACATATGGTCTGCAAACTTCAGGGGAAGAGCCTTCTCTGTGGCGGCCCCGGCCCTCTGGAACCAACTCCCCCCGGAGATTAGAACTGCCCCTACTCTTCCTGCCTTCCGTAAACTCCTTAAAACCCACCTTTGCCGTCAGGCATGGGGGAACTGAAACATCTCCCCCTGGGCACGTTTAATTTATGCATGGTATGTCTGTGTGTGTGACTGTTAGCATATGGGGTTTTTTAAATATTTAAATATTTTAAATTTGTCTGATTGCTTATGATTTGTTTTTACATGTTGTGAGCCGCCCCGAGTCTTCGGAGAGGGGCGGCATACAAATCTAAGTAATAAATAATAATAATAATAATAATAAAAGGGCCTTTATGGCTTGTGTCAAGGCACTAAGTGCTGGAATGACAAAATACTGAAGGAACTGGACTTCAATCAAGGGAGAACAATGTTTATAGGTGAGATGTAAAAATGGACAGTTTTCTTACATCCTTACTTTCATAGATGATCTTTTGATCTGTTGCAATACTGAAAAGGCTACAAAGAAATTGCAGCACATCTAACTATGAGAGTTGAAATCAAGGAACTGGGAGATGTTTCCAGGTACCTAGGGATGCAGATTCCAGGAGAAAGAGAAGGACGCTTCCTGCTGAACCAGCCAGAAAATCCTTGAACTACTACTACTACTACTACTACTATTACTACTACTACTACTACTACTACTACTAATAATAATAATAATAATAATAATAACAACATTATTATTATTATTATTATTATTATTATTATTATTTATTTATTTATTTATTAGATTTGTATGCCACCCCTCTCCGAAGACTCGGGGCGGCTCACAACAACATAAACAGTGTCCAAATCCAATTATTAGAAAATACAGTTTAAAACCCTTTTAATAAAATAATCACACAATCCAATCAAACCGTACACCAACCTTGACAATTTGGGTGTGTGTTAATTTCCCCATGCCTGGTGGCAAAGATGAGTTTTTAATAACTCAACTTAAGAACACCTCTACTTAAGAACTTTTCCAGATAAGAACCGGGTGTTCAAGATTTTTTTGCCTCTTCTTAAGAACCATTTTCTACTTAAGAACCCGAGCCTGGAAAAATTTCCCAGGAAATTTGAGAGCGGCACAAAGGCCCAGCCAGTTTCCTGACATTCCCCCTTTAATCCCGGCCACCTCAGGCCTTTCTGGGCTTCGAGAGGAGCCTTTTGGTGGCAGTTGAGGAGGTTTTGACAGTCCACAGAGAACAAAGCATTTTCCTTTCTCTGTGTGCATGGACAGGGAATAAACCTCTGCCAGCGTCCAGAGAAAGGAAACACTCCCTTCGCTCCGGGCAGCCCAGAGTGAATGGAGCGTTTCCCTTTCTCTGGGCGCTTGGAGAGGGAATGAACCACTCTGCTGTGGTGACTCCCTCGTGCTGCCTCCCATATACCTGGCACAAGGTTGCCTCCCGGAGTGCCTGGGCACAGAAAGGCAAAAGGGGGGCGCTTTGCCCCGGCCGGATCAACTCTGCTTCAGCCAAACTGAGGAGTCACCACAGTGAAGGAAAGGCACCAGCTACAAATAGAGAGAGCTAGAGAAGAGGGGAGCCCTGGGCAGCCTGGGAAGGAAGAGGCGGCAGATAGCAGCAGCAGCAGCCGCCTTTTGGTCAAAGGAGCGGGAGGTCCCCCCTCTTGCCCGCCTGGGTTTCTGTCTCTGGCGCAGTGTAGGGGAGGCAGCCTCACGCCCAGTGTATGGGGGGCACATGCTCCTCCTTGCCCCCTCAGAGTCCCTCTTTTTTTTAAAGCCTTAAAGTCACCCCTCCCCTTCTTCCTTCAGCAGTGACTGTCCTCCTCCTCCTCTTCCTCTTCCTCCTCCTCCCACCCAAATTCCAAGCTTTTATTTCTTTCCTAATGGGTTTGCACGCAATATTGGCTTTCACCTTGATTATGGGAATTGCTTCTACTTACAAACTTTCCTACTTAAGAACCTGGTCATGGGACGCATTAAATTCTTAGGTAGAGGGACCACTGTATTAGGGATTTTGCGAATGACGCTACCAAGGCTCCAGTGGCAACTGACTTCCTGGAAACGGAGGGTGAATGCTTAGAAAACAACACACAACACAGGGCAGTAATGGGTAGCCGCCCCGAGTCTTCGGAGAGGGGCGGCATACAAATCCAAATAATAAAATAAATAAATAAATAAATAAATAAGCTGTCGTATATTTGTATGTCATCCTGATATTTCTAATGCTGTCGGTATTTTAAGCAGGAGAGCGAGTGCACCCACGTAATCAGACTGGGAAGCTGTGAAAAGGGTTGTGACTGTTAATTATAAATTCAGATTAGCTGCTTGTGATAACCCCAAGATAACATGTTCTTCAGATTCCGGTTGGGGTGGTGATCCAAGCACATATAGATCAACCAGTGGGTATTGTTTTATGTATGGCAATGCACCTATTTCATGGGCCAGTGTTAAACAAAGTTTGGTCAGTCTTTCTTCCACAGAAAGCGAATTCTATGCTGCCAGCGAAGCAAGCGGAGAGATGTGTTGGCTGGACAAACTGCTGCTAGACTTTGGGCGAGCTGAGATGAGACCCATCCTCATGTGTGAGGACAATCAAAGCTCTATCAAGCTAGTCCAAAATGAGAAAATTGGCTGCTGGACGAAGCACATTGGGGTGAGAACCTACTGCCTGAAGGAGCTGAGCGACGAAGGAACTGTTGAGCTTGTATATTGTCCGACAGGCCAGATGACCGCAGACATGCTGACGAAGCCACTTCCGAGAGAGGGCTTCGAGAGGCTACGTGGAAAGATTGGACTCATTGCATGAATACTTTTTGTCTTGTAATAAAATTTGTTGTGATATTGCTTTTTTGTGCATTACATGAAAAGGGGGATGTTGGGATTCTACCACTACGCGTGCCTGCACTGTCTTGTAAACACATCTCTATGGTGAGGTCACAATTAACTGACCAGCGTGTCTTCTTTTGATGACCCAAAAGGGGGCATGTGCTCTACCAGCTAATATAAACACCTGCAGGGCAGAGGGCCCACCCCTTCCCTTCTTTCATCTCTCCCCCCCTCCTCCTTCCTTCCCTGCTGCTGCCCCATTGTGCTGGGCTGAGGACACGTGTGTGTGTGTGTGTGTGTGTGTGTGTGTGTGTGTGTGTGTGTGATGAATCCAAAACCATCCTCACCACCAGGGAGCGTCCAGAAACTATTAATATGGACGGAGTTATAAGCCTTTACTGCCTGCAACCTTTAGTGCGTGACATGGAGGGAATCCACTGAATGGTGAGTAAAAGGTTGGGCTTTCCATCTTGACCGAAAGAGGAGTCGCTTGCTGCTAAACAAAGGGGGGGGGGGGGTTGACAGCCACCTCCTGATTTCTTGCTGTGCTTTATCTGCTGCACATTGAAGCCACCCAAACTCTGCTATTACTGACCAGTACCCAACAAAATCTAAAACTATCTAAATCAGTATCATACCAAGAAAACTGTTATAAGGCGTTACAGCTGGAATTTGGCACTGACCCAACTGGCAAAAATATACCCAGCACTAAAGCCAAACTGTTGGCTGTGCAAAAACAATGCATGGGCACCTTCATTCACATGCGGTGGCTCTGCTCTGAAACAAATTCTGGAAGAAACTCCATGAATTGCTATAGGAGATCACAGATGTAATTATAGAATTTACTCCAGAATTGTTCCTATTGGGAATTTTTTTAAAAGATTATAGTAAAGGGAAGAAATATTTAATATTTAAGACCTCATGGTCCATCTAGTCTGCCCTTATACTATTTCCTGTGTTTTGTCTTAGGATGGATGGATGTTTATCCCAGGCATGTTTACATTCAGTTACTGTGGATTTACCAACCACGTCTGCTGGAAGTTTGTTCCAAGGATCTACTACTCTTTCAGTAAAATAATATTTTCTCATGTTGCCTTTGATCTTTCCCCCAACTAACTTCAGATTGTGTCCCCTTGTTCTTGGGTTCACTTTCCTATTAAAAACACTTCCCTCCTGGACCTTATTTAACCCTTTAACATATTTAAATGTTTCGATCATGTCCCCCCTTTTCCTTCTGTCCTCCAGACTATACAGATGGAGTTCATGAAGTCTTTCCTGATAGGTTTTATGCTTCAGACCTTCCACCATTCTTGTAGCCCGTCTTTGGACCCGTTCAGTTTTGTCAATCTCTTTTTGTAGGTGAGGTCTCCAGAACTGAACACAGTGTTATTCCAAATGGGGTCTCACCAGCGCTCTATATAGCGGGATCACAATCTCCCTCTAGTTGATGCCTGGAACTCATTACAAATTCTGTAGTATCACCCAACCCCCAAAACTTTACCCTGAGACTGTCCACTATTGACCTCTCCAAATTCCTCAGAGGTCAGTGAGGGGCGTGCATAAGTGCACCAGCGTGCCTTCCGTCCCCTGTCCGAATGTTTATCATTAATAATATCATGCATATAAACATTGTTATATCGTTGTATACTACCAATGTGAACAAATTAAACAAATTCCGGACAAATTAAATAAATAAGGAACAGAGAGAAAGAGAAATAAAGAATGTGTGAGAGAGAGAGAGAGAGAGAGAGAGAAAGAAAGAAAGAAAGAAAGAAGGGATGGAGGAAGGGAGGAATCAGGAGTTGGATGGACTAGAATCTAGATGCCCTCTAAGGCCCCTCCCAGCTCCTGTCAATCTCTAAGGGGGGGGGGGCGGAGGGGAGGGCTAGGTGCCCTATACGGTCCCAGAGAGTAACCTGTAAAGGTTTATACGGAAGGGCGGGATGAGACGCACCCCCCCCCCCTTGGGATTTCCGGGGAGGGCGCTAGGACCGCGGAGGAGGCGGCCGCCTAGCAACTCTCCCCAGCTGCGGCAGCCGCTGTCTGTTAAGTTGGCCCGGGGGCAGCCCGGCGTCTCGGCCCCTCCGCCTGCCCCGAGACCCTCCGCTTGCTGGGGGCGGCGTCGGGGCAGCCGGCCGCGCAGGGGTGTCGGGGCGAGGGGGGGGGAGGCTCCGGGGTCCCAGAAGTCGGGAGGGGGGGTGTCGCTCGCCCTCCGCGGGGCGTGGGGACGGGGTGTGTCCCGATCGGGGGGGCTGGGGGGGGGGTGCTCCCCGTCGTCTGGTCTGCCACGTCGGGCGCCGAGTTCGGCGGGGGGGGGGGGAGCAGAAGGAGGTGCGCCGGTTCCCCCCCCCCCCCTCGCGCCAACTAAAGGTGAGTTTCTGAATCCTCGCGCCCCGTCTCGCGGCCCCCCAAGACGCAACTTTGGAGGGGCGCGCGAATCCTGATGGGGGAGGGGATGAATGATCGACGTCGGGGTTCACGCGCGGCTCTACATTCCGCCCCCCCCCCCCGCTGCCTGAGTTTAATTGGGCCGAAAGCAATGTGTGGTCGGCTGGGGGCCCTCCCGAGCGCTGCCAAACGGGCCCCACTGTTGCCAGAGCCATTGACGTCTGGCCTGGAAAAAACTCCGGCTGCAAAGTTGGGGCGCCGCCGTGAACCCCCCACTCTTTGCCTCCCCCCCTCCCCTTTAAAAACTTTTTTTCTTTTTGCCCGACGACTTCCGCGAAACGCGCGGCTGGGGTTTCGGCCAACGCGTCGCAGCTGACCTGCTTTCTTTGCGCTTCCTTTTCTTCCTGCTGCAGGGGATCGCGCGCAGGGGGGAGAAAATAGCCGAAATTGCGCTTCTGTGGCGCGGCATGCCGAGGAGAAAAAAAGGCGGCGCCGGAGCCCGAAGAAACGCGTTTCTGCCACCGAGGCGAAGTTTCTAAAGTCCCCTCGAGCGCCCCCCCCCCACTTCCACTCCGCATGTGACTTTGATTAAATCCAAATTACTTGGAGAACTTTGGAGCCAGCAGGAGGCACCGTCGGGGCCTGGGTGGAAGGGATTTTTTTTTTTGAACTTTGCTGGTAAGTTGGATTTTTTTTTTTTTTTTGCCTTTTCGCTGAGAAAGGAAAAACAAATCGAGAAAGGGGGCCCCTTGGGGGGGGGCAGGTTTTCTGCAGCAAAGTTCCCTCAGGCATCCCCCCCCCCATAGGCTGAAAAAACCCTCCGGAACTTCGGCCTGAGAGTGTTTCCTGACAGAGGGGGATTCCTGCCTGCCCTCCAAGGCAGGGCTTTCCCACTCCGGATGCAGAGGGGCTGCCCCCCTGGGCTGACAGCCCCCCTCCCACCTTCCCCCACTGCTTGGTTCCCTCACCATGGACTCTGGGAACGACCTCTTCGCCGACGTCCGCCTGTGCGGCTACCTGCGCAAGCAGAAATCCCGCCGACGTCGCTATTTCGTGCTGTGGTGCGGGGGCCAGCGAGGGCCCCCCCGATTGGAGTATTATGAAAACGAGAAGAAATTCCGGGCAGGGGGCCTCTGCTCGCAGCCCAAGAAGACCCTGCTCCTGGAGGGCATGCTCACCATCAACAAGCGGGCCAATGCCCGCCACCAGCACCTGATCGTCCTCTGCGGTCGCCAGGGCACCTTTGGTGTGGCCGCTGAGAGCGCCGAGCAGCAGGAGGCGTGGTACCAGGCCTTGGTGGAGCTGCATGGCAAGGGTGAGTCTGCGGGGGGGGCAGCGGAAGAGGGGGGGAGGGCCGCAAAGAGTGTCGGTGGAAGAGCCCAAATTGCAGCCCAGGGTTGCATCGGGCCCCCAGCCCGGCTTTTCAGACACGCTAACTGTTGACCAGGGGCATTGTGGTTGAGCCGGTCAGGCCTCCGTGGCGGCCAGATCCTGTCTGAAGAAGCAGCCGATCTGTGGGGATCTGGGAGGGGTGGGTGTGCTCGTGGCCCCACATCTTCAGCTGGTCCTGAGTTCAAGTCTTCCTCAGGCATGGCTGCCTCATTTCTGGCCCCTCTGGGGGAGGGCCGTGGGAGAGGGCTGATGCCAGGAGCCCCTGTGTTTGGTCTGCATGTGGGGAGGCAGAACACCAAGGCCATTGGTAGATATGGCAACCCAGGGCCCATCGTTCCCTGCCAGGCTCCTGCCTTTACTGGCCCTTCCTCCCCAAGGGGACCTCTTGAGACAATCCAGCTGGCCTCAGTGCCCCGACCCCCATGGCAGCTTTTACGTGGGTCAAGTCTGCCTCTGGAGTGCCAATCTCGCCCTTGCCCCATCCTGGCCCCTCCAGTAATTCGAGGGAGACTCCCAGCCAGCTCGCCACATCTGGACCATCGTCTGCTTCTCCTGCTGTGGGACATCTGGTTGTCAGCTGTGGTCCCCAAAGCCCCCCCCCCCGGGCCCATCCCAGTGGGACCGGGAGGATTTAGGCAACCTCCGCCAAGTAGTAGCCAAGGGTGCCCCATCCTCCGGGAAGGGCCATTGGGCTTCCTCTCCGCCTACTTCGGTAGCAGTGCAGCCGCCTGGCCTCGGGGGATGGGGGTGTAGCTGAGCGCACGGACGCTGCAGTGCAAAAGCCCCTCCCAGACCCTTGGCTGACTCGGCTCCGTGCCTGAGTGCGCGGCCGTGCTCCAAGAGGGCCTGGCCCCACTTCTGCGGCCAGCCTTGGAGGAGGCCCAGGTGCTGGGCCTGCTGTGGGGAGGAGCGGGCGGGACCTGGACTTTGCTCCCGGGGGAGGCCGGCTGCTGCTGGCCACTGAGTCGGCCAGCCACAGCTTTCCTGGCCGGCAGCCACCCGCCCACTCCTGCTGGTGTGCCACCTCTGTGTGTGTGTGTGTGTGTGTTGCATGCAGGCACAGGTAGGGCTCGGCACAGAGTGTTCTATTCCGGGAGGGGAGGGAGGGGCAGGGCCAAGCCTACTCACAGCTCCCAGAGGCTGGCGTGTGGCAAAACTGCCTCCCCAGGGCCCTCTCTGGTCACCTTACGGCACCCCCCCCGCCCTGCTGCTTCCCAGAACCAGTCCTGGGGTCTCCCTGGCAACAGCCCCTCCCTCCAGGTGATGGAAGGGACAGGGGAGGGGCTCCTTTCCTTCGCCAGGCTTTTGTGCAGCCACGCAGAATGTCTGGATCCTATCTGGTGCCTCCTCCGGCCAGGTTGGCCGGTCATGGAGAAGATGTGGTGTGTCCATTCCCCCCAAGTCTAAGAGGGACCCCATTTTCCCAGCCCCCTCCCTGAATCTGCCCACCTTGGGGGGCCCGGTCTCATGCAAGCTTTTGCTCCTTGTAGGAAGAGCGACCCCGGAGGCCCCCAGTGCGGCCACGCAGCCCGTCCCGGCCTTCAAAGAAGTGTGGCAGGTGACCCTCCGTCCCAGGGGACTCGGCCACTCCCGCAACCTGGCTGGGCTCTACCTGCTGTGCCTGACCGAGAAGACAATCAGCTTGGCGAGGCTGAACTCGGACGAGGCCGCTGTGGTCCTGCAGCTGCTCAACATCCGACGCTGCGGCCACTCGGAGAACTACTTCTTCATGGAGGTGGGGCGCTCGGCGGCCACAGGGCCCGGGGAGCTCTGGATGCAGGTGGAGGACATGGTGGTGGCCCAGAACATGCACGAGACCATCCTGGACGCCATGAAGGCCCTCAGCGAGGACTTCCGCAGCCCCGGCAGGAGTCCAGCCTTGCCTTCCACGCCCATCCTGGTGCCTGCACGCCAGCAGCCCCACGGCAACCCTTTCCCCAGCCAAGGGGCCTTCCCATGGAGGAGCCGCCCCGAGGCGGGGACGCCCACTTTAGGCCAGAGTCCTGTGGCCCTGGGGCCGAAGAAGCCAGCAGGCCGAAAGCCGGATTCCCTGAGCGACTACAGTGCCATGTCGTCTGACGAAGGAGGATCCAGCCCAGGGGAGCTGCGGCCTCCTAGCACGCCAGACCGTCTGAGTGCCCTGGCGGTGGACAGGGAGCTACACTACATCAGCATGGGCCAGCGGGCCTCCCTCGACGGGGCTGGCTTACTGAAGTGGCCCTCAGAAGGTGTGGCCAGCAAGCGGACATCTCTGCCACCACTGGTGCTGTGCAAGGGCGCCCCTGGCCTCCTGCATCGTAGGCAGCGCACCAACCCCGCCGCAGTTTCGGCAAGCTATCCTGAAGGACTGAACCTCCATGGTGTGGACCGTGGGTACATGGCCATGCTGCCTGGGGCGGCCCTGTGCCCTGAGGAACAGGATTATGTCCCCATGACTCCTAACAGCGCATCTCCCCCACGGCAAAGCGGGAGCTACATGGTGATGTCCCCTAGCTGCTCTCCAGACACGGTGGACCAGTGGGCCATGGCAGCCAGGGAGAGCAAGTCTCCAGCCGGCGAGTACGTGAATATGTTGCCAGCCGGGCAGGCGGTCCCAGATGCCCGGTCGGAATACTTGTTGCTGCCACTGCTCGGGCCCCCTCCGGCCTTCACCCCACCCCACTCCTCCAGGCATGGCCCCAGAGTCCCCTGGCACCCCACCAGCCCCCGGCGCCTCTCCTGCTCCTCGTCCACCAGCTCCGAGAGCCTGGAAGAGGCTGCCCGCTACCCCCCTCGCCCTATTTCTGGACATGCCCGATGGTGCCAAGACGGCCGCGTCTTTCTTGAGAGCCGACTATATCAACTTGGCGCACCGAGTGACGCCAGCCGACGCCTGCAAAGTGCCAGTACCTGATAGTTCCACTGAGTTGGTGCCCGGCCCCCCGTTGGAGAGTTGCCACTGCAATGCCACCCCGCTGGACCCGTCCCCAATGGAGAGTGGGCTGAATTATATCGACCTAGCCTTGGCCAGAGAGACTGTCCCGGACCTCGACCTCCCTCTGCGTCCGTCTGCTGGCCCCTGTCGGACGGAACCAGGCCACAGCTACGCCAGCATTGATTTCCAACGCCTGAGGGAGCAGCCGAGGCCGGAAACGAGCCCCAAGGGACCTCTAGGTAAGAGGGGCTTTGGGCCGTAGCGGCCGTCCAGCATCACCGCCTCGTAGCTTGGTCCTGATTGAAGCCTCCGGGCAGCCAGCACCTCAGCACAACCCACCCCACAAGCTGTTACTGAGGCTACTGAGGCTACTGAGCTGCCGAAGTTGCCAACCTCCCTCCAGGAGCCAGACCCCTTCACCACAGCCCCCTCCCCTGGTTGACCAAGGTGTTCTTGGGGGGGGGGGCAGATGTCCCCTTTGAATTTACCCTCTGAGGAAAGGAGGCTTTTTTCAGTTTGGGGGTTTCGTTTTTGAGGGCAGCTGTTTTAGCACAGCCATCAACCAGCCTGTCCAGCTGTTAGGGAACAGTTGGGGTGGGTCAAAAGGCAGGGTGGGGGCTCCCTCCAGAGGTGGCTCTGATTGGCGTGGCCCCCTTGGGCACTGCTGGGGGACGAGGGTGGCCAGGGAAGCTGGGACCAGACATCCTGCCCCTCCTTTCCTTGGCCAGAAAGAAAGTTAGGGGGGGGGTCCTCAGAAATTCCCAGCCATTCACTTCTAGGGAAAACCACCCATTTCTAAAACCGCTTTGAGCTGGGCCTGTGCCCTCTGAGGACATGCAGAGTGCCCCCCTCGAGCAACGGGCGTTTCTCAGAATTGTTGCTCTGGACGCCCAGATGTGGCTTTTGCAGGTAATGTGGTGCGCAGGACTTCCTTTGAGCCAGCCAGGACGGTTAGAGCCTCGGTGGTGCAGCGGTTACAGTGCGGCACTGCCTAAAAGGTCTAAGTGCTATAATGCAGGAAGGGAGGGAGGGAGGGGGGAGAGGGGGAGGAGGGAGGGAGGGAGGGGGCAGAGGGGGAGGAGGGAGGGAGGGGGGAGCTTGGTGGTGCAGAGGTTAGAGCACAGTCCCGCAAGCTACTTCTGCTGATGACCGGCTGCCAGCAGTTACAACCCCCTCTAAGTGGTTTAGTCAGCCTCTTACCCCCAACAATCCTAGTCCTCATTTGACCCCCCCCCCCCTCGGAAGGAGGGAAGGCTGAATCAACCGTGAGCCTGGTGAGATTCGATCTGCCAAACTGCTGGCAGCCGGTGATCAGCAGAAGGAGCTTGCAGAACTGAACCACTGCGCCACTGAGGCCCTTCCTCCCTCCCTCCCTCCCTTTCCCTCCCTCCCTTTCCCTCCCTCCCTCCCTTTCCCTCCCTCCCTTTCCCTCCCTCCCTCCCTTCCTGCCTGCCTGCATTATAGCATTTGGACATTTAGATAGTACTGCACTCTAACCACTGCACCACTGAGCCTCTTAACTCTCTCTCTCTCTATCTATCATCTACTATCTATCTATCTATCTATCTATCTATCTATCTATCTATCTATCTATCTATCTATCTATCTATCTATTTCTCTCTCTCTCTCTCTTCTGTACAATAAAATAAAATATAAAGAATAAACTTTGTTCCCTCTTTCCTTCTAGAACTCTGACCATCTGCTGTGGAGCTCCAACGCATTGGATCGCCTGGCCCTCCTCCACCCCCCTCAGGGGCTGCTTCTGCCTTTCGGGCCCCCTCCACCCTATGCCAAATTGCGAGGGGGGCCCCTTCAGCTCCATGCTGCCCTGTCCCTCCCATACACCAAAGATAGACTGGGGGGCGTGCCTGCCCTGATTTTTGGGGTGCACAAAGCAGGGGCTCCTTGTTGGGACTGAAGGAAAGTATTTGTGCCTTAGGAACCCCCCTCCCCACCTCACTTTTAACCTCCATCCACCTAGCCCCCTCCTCAAATGTAAGCTGCATTCCCCTCCCCAGCCTTCAATATGCAAGGCTGCCCCCCCCAACCCCCTCTCTTGCTGCTGCTGCATTTTGCACAGGCCTGGCCCCCACCCGGCATCTTTGGGGTTGCAGAGCCCCCTCCCCACTGGCCCAGAGCCCTCCACTCTCTGGGCTGGCCAAAGAATCTGCTGTGTTTGTCCACTTGTCTGCTTTCTGACCTTTCAATAAAAGGAGAATGGAAGAAATGGAACCTGCTTGAGCAAATATCACAGTCAAGTTAAACAATCCGGTCATGCACAATAAATACATATACAATACTACAACACTTACTTGTACAGCTTACAAATACATAAGCAGTCATCAGACACAACCGTTCTTACTACAGCAAATCACAATGAATCAACACAAACTGAGCAGAAAAAAATGGCCACAAGAGGGAGCCAGATGCGTGATTCTCCAGAGAAAGAATTGTGCTTCTGGCTCCCTCTTGTGGCCATTTGTTTCTGCTTATTTTATGTTGATTCATTGTGGCTGCTTGTAGTAAGAACTGTTGCGTTCTCAAGGAAGAATCACAGTTCTGGCTCCCTCTTGTGGCAATTCCCAGGGCTGACTCTTAAAGCTATAGTGATTCAATACCTACAAGCATTCATTGTTAGCTTGTTTTATATATTGCCAACCCATAGTACTAACATGACTTCACCAAGGAGGTTGAAGCCATGTGTTGCTTATCCCCGGTTATCGATTTTCGGTTCATGGTGGTGCCTCCCATGGAATTTCTAATTTGAGGAGGGGGAGCTCTGTGCGTGTGGTGGGGGAAGGGCTGCAGATTTGAGGGGGTGTCATCACTGGCAAAGAGAAGGGAACCACCGCAGCAGACCCCTCCCCACTCTACCTCAGGGGAGCAGCCAGTGCTGGCTGGGGGTGGTGGGGGGGGCTGGATGGGTCCTGCCTCCCAGAAGCTGCAGAACATGGGAGACCCCCCAGAGCAGAACTAGGGAGGGGCCCTTGAGGCAAATGAGGAGGCCCCCCAAGAGCCCCCCTAGAGGCAGCTCCCAGTGTGGCAATTTCGGGCACCGCCCTTGTGCATGTGCAGAGTGCGATGATTTGCACGGCCGAGAGTCCCTCTAGGATGGAAAGGGAGCTTTGCCGGGTGAGCCAGGTAAAGGGTCGGGGGGGCAACGTCTGGCGGACGGCAGCCCTTTTGCCCTGTGGGGGAAGCTCACTTAGCGACTGTCTCTCTTAGCAACCCGTTTCAGGCCCTCGTGGTTGAGCGCGAGGACAACCTGTAAAAACGTTTGAGCGCAGGCGTCTCCATTAAGCCTGGAGGACTACAACTCCCAGAATTCCCCAGCACGGCAAACTGGGGGCTGAAGTCCTCGGGGCTTAAAGTGGAAAGACCCCTGGAAATCGGAGTTCGAGTTCCAGAATCCACTGCTGGCAGTATCTAGCCCGGTGGCCCTTGACCACCCTCTCTGCGCACTCAACCCCCCCCCAGCTGCAGTGCTTGAGAGCAGCAAGGCTGGGGGGCCTGGGACGGAAGGGTCCACCACACCCTCGTTGCCCGGCGACCCCTCCGGGGGTTCCGGAAGACAGCTGAGGACGGTGGCTGGAAGCTGTGCGCGTGGGCACCCATGGGTCGAGCGGCATTGTGGGCTGTGGGGCTCTGGATGAACTGCACTCTCTGGCGCCTCGGCTGTCGCAGCGGCCCGGCTGGTACTACGGCGGTCTGGAGGCCCCCTTTGGGAAGAGCCTTGACCCCTCCCAGATGCCCGGCGGCTTCGCCTTCAGTGCCCAGCCACTGCTCTGGTATGCCTACTGGCTGATCATCAGCATGCTCGGGGTCATCGCGGTCTCCTCCATCGGCCTCTTCCTCCAACATGTTTATTCGCAGCCAACAGGTGAGACCCCCTGGGGGAGGGGGTCAGAGGCCAAGGAGCACCCCGCCCCATCCCCACAGTATCCATTCCCTGGCCCAGAAGTCCTGAGGCGGCTCCCACAGTCGCCACAATCTTGATGGTGTTGCATTCACTCAAAGCTAAATTGGCCAGTGGAACTCCTGCCACATGACCCCCCTCCTGAACTCCCTTTCTATTTCTCTCTCTCTCCCAGTTAAATTTCTGGGTTGCCCAACTCTCTGGTTGCTTCTGCAAAATGAACAGGGGCCCAGTGAACCACACGGCGCCTCCTGCCCCCCTCTAAATCCTCACCAGCGGCTGGAGAAAATGAATCCCTCTATAGCAGTGGTGGTGAACCTTTTTTCCCTCGGGTGCCAAAAGAGCCCGCTGGTGTAGCTATTCTGCATGCCGCAGTGCCACACCCATAAGTCAATGCCTGGGGAGGCCAGAAACCAGCCTGTTTCCCAACTTCCGGTGGCCCCGTTAGGCCCATATTTTGCCCCCCCGGAGGCTCTCTGAAGGCCAAAAACGCCCCCCCAGGGCCTCCGCGTCACGTTGGAGCTGAGCTAAGGCAACGGCTCGCCTGCCGGCAGATGTGGCTCCGCATGGCGCCTGTGCCATAGTTTCACCATCGCTGCTCTATACGAATGGTTGTTGAATGTATGTCATATTTTGGGGTGTTTTTAAAACTGTTTTGTATTACTATTGTTTTATTAAATTGTATAGTTGTGTTTATTTTGCATTATATATATGATGGTAGGCAGCCCAGTCTGCAAGGAGTTGGGGGCAGCTTAAAAGTTAAGTAAATTACTAAAATAATTTAAATTTAAATTAAATTAAATTGAAGTAATCTATAAAGTAAATTTATTAAATTGAAGGAAAGCAAATTGTTAAATTAAATTAAATTATTAAATAAATTATTAATTAAGTTCAATTAAGTTAAATTAGGTTCAACCAAGTTCAATTAAGTTCAATTATTAAATTAAATCAAATTAAAATTTGGAGCCAGGCCAGGCGAGGGGGCGGGGGCTCCAAACGGGCACCCTCCGCCCGCCCCCGGACCCTTCTCATTCCCGGCCTCTTCTTCCTTCCTCAGAATCGAGGGAAGGGGGAGGCAACAGCCCTGCGAGCGGACCCGGAAGAAGCTGCCTTGATGGAGGCGCTGCACCTGTTGGATGCCGTGATGGAGAAGACGTGGCGCCACCTGCACCGCCTGGAGAGGCGACGGAGGAGCCGCAGAGGGACGTAGTTTTCTCTGGGGAATAAAGAGACACACGAACCCCAGGACGCTTGCCCCACAGCCTATTTATCCCACCCCCACCCACCCCAAAGGGGGGGCACACACCCCTCCCGCCCTCCCTCGCCAACAGCAGCCCACGCTGGGGTGGGAGATGCAGTCCCTGAATCAAGGGCTCCGGGACCCCAGCAAGCAGGAAGGGGGCCACCCAACAAGGGCTCTGCATCCGTGGGGCAGCAGGAAAAAGTCGTTTCTGGAAGGCCAGGAGCTTGCAAGGAGCCCTAGCTGGGATATTTCCCACATCTTAGTTTAAAAGGGGAGCAGCTCCTAGGGTGACTTTGGGGGGGGGTCATTCAGAGACTCATGGCTAATTCCCAGGCGCTTGTGGGGTTCAAAAAGTTTAAATGCTTTTGAATTTCCAAAGTCTCTCTCTCCCTTTCTCCTCTTTCTCTCCTTTTTTCTTTCTCTCTGTCTTTCTCTGTTTCCCTTTCTCACTTTCATTCTTTCTCTTCCGTCTCTTTCTCTCTTTTTCTCTCTTGCTCTCTTGAATTTGCAGGGGGCCATGGAGGAGGGGAAGGGGGGGGGCCCTCTCAAAGTATCCTCAAAATGGGGGGGCTGAAACTTGGCTGGACCCAGAATGGCTAGCATGTGTCGCCCCCCCCCATAGACCTCCGTAGCCCCCCTCTCCAGAGTGGGGAGGGAGGCCCAGCCCCAAGTGCAGCTCAAGGAAGTCTTCTCCTCCACCCAAATCTTTCCCGGCAGACGCGCAAAGAACCGAAAGGATGAAAACTCCACTTTATTCTGTCCAAGAAACTCCAGCAGGCGGTTCGGACCCCCAAAACCAACTGTGCTGCCCTTTAAGAACGTGCACACTTCCACTCCCGGCTTGGCTGGGAATTCTGGGAGTTGAAGTCTGCAGGCCTTAAAGGGGGCCACGCTTGGACATGCAACAAAGGACACAGCACAGAAAGCACTCTGTGTGTGTGTGTGTGTGTGTGTGTGCTCTTAAGGGTCCCCCTGCTCGGCCTCACTGCCAGCCTGGCGTCCGGTTGGTGCCACTGCTTCTGGCAGCTCCATAAGGCAGAGACGGCCTGAAGCTCCTGAACGGAGAACCAACGTCTCCTCCTGCTGTCGGTGCCCGGAGCAGGCGGGTCTCCCGGGTGGCCATGATGGGGGCTGGGTCTCCGGATGCAGCCGGTGGAGGACCTGGGGAGGGGAGAAAGGCAGGGGAGAGCTGCCCCATGGCCATTCCTTCAGGAGGCCGGGGGCAGTTAAGGAATTGGGCACGGTGTTAGCTCCCCCCCCCCGTGGTTATTTGCAGAGCCCCTTCCCCAGCAATCGGTGCCTTCCATTGGCTGTTGGCTGCCCCTTCCAAGCCCCCCACCCCTATGGGACCTACGTCCAGTGAGCAGGAGGAGAGCCAGTTGTAGATCCGGTATCCGGGGGGCTGGATGGGGTCCGTGTAGAAGAAGCTGCTGCAGTCCAGGAAGGGTGGGGGGCCTTGCAAAGAAAGCGGGTGGGGGTATCATCTCAGAAGGGGGCAGGGGTTTCCAACCAAGCCTCTTGGGGACCGGGGTGGGCAAGTGGGGTGTTTTCCACGTGCTGGTTCAAGTGGCCCAGTTTGCAAAAGGGGGAGGGGGTGTCAAGCCGGTGTAGAAGTTGGTTCAAGGTCATCCTATGCCCAACCACCTGGGCGGAAGCAGGAGGACCGCCCACACTGTGGCACAACTCCAGTGGAAAGGAGGGGAGGTTCATTACAGGGGAAGGCTTCGGGACCCCCGCCCCTCCTAGCCCCCCACTCCACTAGAACACCCCTCTGACCACAAAGGAGTTGGGGCCCTCCCTGCCAACTGCAGTGGTTCCCCCTGTGTTGCCACCCATAGCAGCAGGAGGATCCATCCAGCTGCCCCCCCCAGAGCCTCCCCCTCCCCCACCACTCACCTGCTGGGTCTTCCAGAGGGGGATGCCGAGAGGAGCCCAAGGGGGCTGAGTAGAAGGGCTGGCAGGAGGGGTGGCTGAGGGTCCGGCTGGAGCTCAGGCAGCCTGAAGGGCCAACCAGATCCAGGTCAGTCTCTGGAGGGGGAGGGACAAGAGGGGCTGGCTGCCCTCACCCCCCCCCCAATGTCTGAGACTGCAGTGGGGAGGCTGGTCAACCTAATGGTCAGCCCCACAGGCCTTCAAGGGGCACCACTTCCCCACTCAGACACTTGCTCTTCCTTCCTTCCTTCCTTCCTTCCTTCCTTCCTTCCTTCCTTCCTTCCTTCCTTCCTTCCTTCCTCTCTCTTCCCTCTCTCTCTCTCCCTCCCCCTCTCTCTCACACACAGGGTCTTCTCACTGCTGCCCACTAATGAGCAAGGTGCACCCCCTGCCCCCTTGCACTGCACACAGCCCCACAGACCAACTGCTCTGCCCCAAACAACAACCCTGCAATTTAGACTGAGAGTTTTCTATGCAGGAGCCACTGGAGACAACAGCTCAGCCTGAGGGGCTCTTGGGTGAGGCAGTGGGGTGCCCTCATGATGTGTCCCCCAAACCTTTTGCTCTGCACCACCGCCCCCCTCCTCCGGCCCACATGCTCACGGGGGGGGGCTGCCCTCTGTGGTCGGGTCTGGCTCCAGGCACCGAAGGCAGAAGGAAAGTGGGCCCCTCCTTGCCCCTCCCCTGCCCTGCTGTGGTTGATCTGCTTTTTTTTTGGGGGGGGGGCAAAAACTGGCCAATGCAGAAGCAGGACCTGGGCCCCCTGCATGAGGAAGACCCTCCCTCTGGTCAGGGTGGGCATACTCCAGAGCAAAGCTCCCACTGAAATCCTCAAGGACTTTGGACGACTTATAAGTTTAATAAATTAATACATACATAAATGCTTCCTCCGCCCCCCCCACCCCCCCCCTTGAATCGGTGCCCTTGTGAGCTCCAGCCTGGTTATGAGGACCCAGGAGACCCCCCCATCCCCCCCCAGAGCATTTCCAGGTCGCGAAATGGGATCAGGCGACATATAAATCAATTGAATTAAACCCCCCCACGCTTGCCCTGAGCCCCACTCACCGGCTCCCTCTCTCGGCCACACCGGATCCCTTCCTGCCCGAGGTGGATCCCCTGCTTGGGTCGAGGGGTCTCCTGTCACCTCCTCCTCTTCTTCCTCTCCGGGGCCTAAAAGCTCCTCAAACATTTTTTTGCAGGAGAGATTCCCAGGGGATCCCGGCAGTGGTTTCCTGCAAAGAGATGTCCATGGTGGGATGGGGGCCCTTGTAGGGAAAGTAGGAAGGAGGGGGGCCACCCAGGACCTGCAGGGGCCCTTCCAGAGATCCAGCCTGTTTCCAACACCCACTGTGGCCCCTCTCTGGGGTCTTCTCTCTGGCGTCGAAGGAGAACCGCAGCACGTTCTCTCCACAAGAGGCCGTTTTATTGATGCTTTGCAATTTTGGGGGGTTTTTTAAATTAAAGATGATTTCCCCCCCTTCTTTGAGACCAGGGTCTTGGTGGATTTCAACTCCCATAATTCCCCAGCTGGATTTGAAGTCCAGAAATCTTAATGCAACCAAGATTGGATGGCCCTGGTTGAAACTTATCCAGGCAAAATCAGAAGGAAAAATAGACGGTCCTTTAAGTTCAAGTTGACATTGGAACGAGCAGTAGCTGCCCCCGGGCCCTGTGGCTCTTTAGCGACCCCCCCCCAGGATGGTACAGGGATAGAGACCACCAGGAGTAGATCCCAAGTACAGCGACCTGCTTTTTTAATGACGCCTCCAGAAAGACGCCCGCACGGCGCGCGCGTGTGTACGTGTGTTTGTTATTAATCCTGACCAGAAGTGCGCCCACCAAAGGATGTTGCCGCCTCGTGACGGGGAGTCCCACGCACCCTCCGTCCAATGCCTTCGAACGACGCTTTCCGTGGGCCTCTCCCACCGCGCAAGGCGGGAGCGTCTCCGGCCGTCTCGGGGCGCCGAGAGAGCTGGGCGCTTTTTCGGGGTTCTCGGACGGGCGCAACTCTCTCCGGAGCCGTTGCGCAGCGCCAGGGAAGTCCGCGGGGTGCGTGGGCCGGAGTACTCCGGATTCTACCGCCCTCGACGGCTCCAGGGGATTCGGCTCCGTTCGTCCGGCGACAGCGGGCTGGAAGCGGCGGGGCCCCCGCAGCCCCTAGCGTTCCCTCCCCGCAGACGGGGTCCTTTGGCGGCCCCCCCTTTCCTCTACCGCCCGCCACCACTTCCACAGCCTCCTTCACGTTGGCTCCCCTCAAGGGCGGTGCTGGTGCGCTACTTCGATCCAGGTTAAGCTCGGCTGGACCGCGGGCGTGGAGGCTCTCCGGGTGGCCCCTTCCCACTAAGCCCGCAGAACGGGACTGGACTAGATGATCTCCAGGGTCCCCAACGACTCCCTTTCGCGGATCACCAAACGCGGCGCTTTATGACTGGCGGACTTCAACTCCCAGAATTCCCGAGCCAGCTTTGCATTGCTGGGGGATTTGGGGAGTTGAAGTCCATCAGTCGAGTCTGGAGACCCCTCCCCTTGATTCATATTCGAAGCCGGACGTCAGCCACGAAGCGGGGGGGGGGGGGCTGCGCTCCAAGAATGGAGGCAGAAACGCGTTCTGTCAATCGCGAGCGGGCCCCGCCCCTAAAAGACACGCCCTCGCCAGGTTTCTCCCCCAGCAGCAGCCCCGCCTCTTTTCCCCTCCCTTCTGTGGAGCCCGTCATCCGTCAGCCCTTGCGACGGGAGGGTTCTGGCACGGCGTCATTGACGTCACCAGCCAGCGAGGCTTCCTTCTTCTAGCTGCTCTTTGCTCCGCCTTCCCCCCTCCCTCCCCGGAGGAACCCCCCCCCCACACACACACACCTTATAAAACAATTTAAATTTTAAACCCGTGCGAACCCTCGGAGATGGGCAGCTGCAAGGCTGAAAGCTCCGCTCTGGGCTTCCAGGGAAGGAAGGAGGGGCAGGCTCAGGCCAAGAAGCCCAAATGGCCCTTTGGGGGCACTTCCAAGCCCCCCCCCCATACACTCTTTAGTGGCTAAGCAGGTGGTAGGCAGGAGGGACACACCTTGGTAAACCCAGTGGCTTCCATGACTGCCCCTTGCCCCACAGCAACCCCCCTCGCCCCATGTAGGCAGCAGCCCCCCCCCTCTACCAGGGAGTGGGGGGCCTCCGTGCACTCCACGCCTGAGCTGGCCCTTGGGGCAGAGACCGCTTGCCTCCAGGGCTCCCCATGCCTGAGACCCACAGAAAAGGAAGTGAGGGGGCAGAAGCCCCCTGGCATCAGGGGACCAGATGTTGGACAGTGGCCAGAGCCAGTGGGCAGAAGGGGAGCCCTCTCCCTTAATAGGGTCCCCTCCTCTGGCTACACGGAGGACCAGGAGACCTTTCCTTCAGCCTCTGGGCCCCTAATGTCCAAACAGCTCAATCAGGAAGGCTCCTTGCTTGCCTCCAAAGGCCCCCATGCCCGAGACCCCCAGAAAAGGAAGCAAGGGGGCAGAACAAGCCCCCTGGCAATCAAGAGACCGGACATCGAGCAGTGGGCAGAAGGGGAGCCCCCTGGCTTGGCAGGATCCCCTCCTCTGGCTAAACGGAGGACCAGCAGGCCCGGAGACCCTTCTCAGTCCGTGGGCCCCTGAATGCAAAGGGCTCGGTCAGGAAGGTGGGGCAGAATTGAGGCCTGCCCCAAGCTCCCCCTCCCCAGTTTCTGCCCCCCCCCACTTCCTCAGAGCAGCTCTTCCTCCCTTCCACAGAGTAGGTCAGCTGAGAAAATGCATTGCCCCTTGAGGGTGGAGAGACCCTTGGCTGAGGCTTCCCACTTCCAAGGGCACGTGGTGTGTGTGTGTGTAACCTGTTCCCCTTCCTCGGAGGGGGGCCCTCCTACCAGGCTGACCCCCACTCAATATACTCTTGCAAGGAGTTTACACTGGTGGACTTTCTTGACGTTTAATGTAAATTTGTACAAACCGACCAAAGTCATGTAGGTAGTAGCCATGTGACGGACGGCGGGAGCGACACCAGAGGCTGGGCTGAAATACACAGAAGGAGATTAGGGGGGGCTCCAAAATTACAATCCACGCGTCCTTTCTCCCAGCCTCTTGCTGCCACCCGGAGGGGTAGTGAGACGCCTTTGTGTTCAATAGATGCCAACCTGGCCTTCTTTTGCCCATATCATACAAGTATGTACAGAGGCCTGGGGGGGGGGGGCCGCTGGAGAGAGAGGCGGCCCCTTCAAATCCCAGCCTAGCCCAGCTTAAGTGGGGAGAAGGGGAGGAGAGAAGGAAACAAGATGGGGATTTAAAGTGTATGGCAGGAGGCTGCCGTCTTCCGCCCGACCCCTAGTGAGTGGCAGCTGCTGCAGGGCCTCCAGAAAGCAGGCGTGAAGGCAGCGTCCCACCCGGGAATCCCTCCCTCCCCCCCTTAGAGAGCTTGGGGTGTGGTCCCCCCCTCTGACCCCCAGGAAGGCCCATGCGTAGCGGCAGAGGCGCCTTGGCACAGATGGAAGGGGCTCCCGTGATGCAGCCGAGGGCCCCGGGGTCAAGGGGCCCCGGCCAGAAGAACTTCTGCCCTCATCCCAGGCGGGCAGGGGCCGAGCTCTGACCAGTTGGGTTGTTCTATTGCACAGTCCTTCCTTCGTTCCTGCAGGGAGAACCCCGTGGCTACCCCCCGTCCTTCGAAGGGGGGCTTGGCTGGGCTCAGGATTCTCCTCGGCAGGCATCCTCTTCGGACTAAGTGGCCATGCCGCGCTTCTGTGGGGGCACCTCCATCTCCTGCCTTTGCTTCAGCTCCTTCATCCTGTTTGGGGAGGGGGGGACGAGATAGGCGACCTCTGAATTGCACAGGATGCCAATCTAGTGAGGGGGCGCACGCATGAGAGAGATTGTGGTGATTTTTTTTGTTTCTTGCTACCGGTACTACGGTGTCAATCGTATCAGTAGGAACCTGCTGCAGACTCCACAGGCACCTAGTCGGCCTTCACGCTGGGTCTCTTGCAGATCTTCTAACACTGCCCCCCCCCAAACTCATCCTGTGGCTCCCCCCGCTCTCTGCTGTACCTGTGCCGACAGCGTCGTAAGAAGCGCATGATCTTCGAGCGCCTGGTCCTGCTTCTTGGTCAGGAAGGTCCCTCTGTTGGGAGAGGAGACGGTGTGTTGTGTGTGTGTGTGTCAAGGGGACCAGGCCTCTCACGGCAAAGAATGGACCCCACTTAACAACCATTTTTAATAACTGCAGTGATTCATCCCTCTATGTTCCAAGCCGTAGAAGGCCGATTTTTCCATTTCGAGATATGCAATGGCCTCCTCTAGATTTTTGTTTGTTGTATCTAACCTACTATCGATCCATCTAGTCTTTTTTCCGTTATATCCATTCTCTCTATCTCAGTGGTTTTCTGCAGAAAAGAGCAACCAGAATGATAAGGAGACTAGAAACCAAGACATACAAAGAGAGGTTGCTGGAGCTGGGCAGGGATAGTCTAGCGAAAAGGAGGGGCAGTGGGGACATGATAGCAGAACAACAGGTACTTCAGGGGTTGCCACAGAGAGGAGGGTGTCACACTATTTCCAGGGCACCACAGGGCCAGACCAAGAGCAACGGATGGAAAGCTGACCAAGGAGAGATTTAACCTGGGCATAAGGAAGAACTTCCTGACAGTCAGAGTGATCAACCAGGGGAAGGGCCTGCCACTGGAGATTGTGAACACCCAACTGGACGTTTTCAAGAGGAGATTGGACAGCCATCTGGCTGGGGACATATAGGGTCTCCTGCTTGAGCAGGGGGTTGGACTTGATGACCTCTGCAAGGTCCCTTTCAACATACATACATACATACATACATACATACATACATACATACTTAAATATGCTGTGACCCCTTAATGCAGTTCCTCCTGTTGTAGGACCCCCAACCATAAGTTGAGCGCCGATTCTCCTAACAGAGCTTGAAGCTGATTGGAAGGTCAGAAGGACACACCCACTGTCAATGCCAGATTGTAAGAATATGTTCCAAGACACCAGAACAGAAGCTTCAGTTCCTGACACCAGGGGAAATCTGTCTTTTCCGGGGGTCTCTTTGGCGACCCTGTGAAACAGCCATTCAACACACACACACACCCCGAAGGGGTCCCAACCCCAGATTGAGACCATTACCGGGTATGTTCCGAAACTTTAGGCAGAAGGCCGATCTTTCCATTTCGAGATGTGAAATGGCCGCCTCCAGGTTTTTTGTTCGTTGCGTCTAACCTACTTTTGGTCCTATTTAGTCCTTTTTCCACGTTATATCCATTCTCTCTACCTTCTTTTATTTGTTGCTCATTTTTGGTCAATGCTGCTTGTATTGGACCTACCCTATCATCTATCCTTCTTTTATTTGTTGCTCATTTTTGGTCAATGCTGCTTGTATTGGACCTACCCTATCATCTATCTTTTTTGTTTTCAACTTTGCTCGTTTCATTTCTGCTTCAGCAGGAGGGTCTCAGGGCAAATTCCCCAGGCCACGTCTCCTACCTTCCTGCCCCGCCCACCCCCCACCCCACCCCCATGAAGAGCAAATGGGCTACTCTCCTTGCAACCACAGGGCCCTCCTCAGGCTCTGTCTCGGCACCTACTTGATCTTCTGCTGCATGGCGGCCGAAGCGCGGTGGCCCTGCTTCAGCCTCTCGTACTCCTTGTAGCTGCGGTAATATTGCTGGATCAGCACGGCAGCACGGCGGCTCTGCCGGAACTTCTTCTGCTCGTAGTAACTGCGGAACTTGCTCTGGATCAAGATGGCCGCTTGCGTCATCTTCTTGTAGAGCGCATACTGTGCCAGGAGGGAGAAGAAGAGGATGGGCCGTTGGCCGGGTGTGGCCAACGCCCACCTGCCAATCCCAGAGCACCCATGGTCGTCCCTTAAGCTGCTGATGGGGGGGGGTTGAGGGATGGCATCCACCAATGGCCTGCTACTGGAAAGGGGAAGGCAATACGTTCCAGTGGCGATTTTTGGGATGTGCACGCAGCTGCGTGTCCAACACAAGCTTGCACGAGGTTTGGCTCCCGCGCATGTACAACAAGCAAAATCCCGTGCGAAGAACACTCACATAAGATTTCGATGTTTTTCGCTGATTTTTTTTGCTTCTGCACATGCATGGAAGCAAAAACATCGGCGAAAATTGCCCAAATCTCACTCACACATCCGCACGTGAGATTTCACTTGCTGCGCATGCGCAGGACCCAAATGTCACGCCAGCGGGCGCACATTGAGTCCTCCCACTTGTCCTCAGTGGGGGTCCTGCCCTTTCCAGCCTCCCTCCACTGGAGCCAAGATGGAGGCCCCTTCTAGGACTCGCCAAAGCCTCCTCCCTGGGAAAGACAGGAGTCTCCATTTCCCAATTCATCCCCCTAGCCGATGAGAAGAGGTGACCCTTCCCTCTCTTCCTGACTCCTCCTCTTCCAGAAGCTCCAGCCCCACTGGCCTCCCCATCTCCCGGGCCAGGAGAGGCTCCCGGGAGCTCTGAGCAGCAACCCCACCCCCCTGCATTACCTTCAGGGCAATCCAGGTAAGCTTGCAAGACAGAAAGAGAGAGCAGGTTTATTTAGTTGGATTTATCAGCCACCCGTCTCCTGACGGACTCAGGGCAGTTAGTTGGCGTTTGTGTGTGTGTGTGTGTGAGCCTCCTTGGAGGGGCCAGAGGTGGGCCTGTGCCCAATGGAGCCCTACCTGCTTGTACTTCCGGTAGCACCGCTGGATAACAGCCGCGGCCAACTCTTGCTGCTCCTTCAGCCGTCTACCCTGGGGGGGGGGATAACCCAGAGAAGGGGGTCAGCCCCTACTTTCCCCTCTGCCCCCCACCCTCCCAAATACAGGTAATCCTTGACTTGCGACCACGACTGAGCCTACAAGACAGTCGGTAGATGTCTGGGACCACGACTGACCCTCCGGCTGGGAGGCTCACCTTGTACTTGCGGAAGGCCGTCTGGATGATGCGGGCAGCTTCGTAGAGCTCCCGCTGTTCGTGGTCAGAGAGGGTCAGCAGGGCGAAGTCGCTCTCCATCTTCCCGTTCCCGGAGGAGGCGTTGAGGAACTCGGCCCAGCTGGCAGCGGTGGGGGGCGGAGGGAGGCGCTCGAAGGACAGCTCCGCCAGTGGGGACTGAAGGGGGCTGAGGCAGGAGCGCCCGGGGGGTGAGGGGGACAGGCCCCTGGAAGGCAGAAGGGGGGGAGGACGTGAGCCCCTCTTCCCAAAAATCTCAACAGCCTCCTCCTCCCACCGGAGCGTCTGGCACAGCTACTGTCCAAACAGGGGTTCCAACTTACCACCCCTAGTGGTGCTGATGCGCACACAGCTATGGGTGAGTGGTGGGCACATGCACATCAAGCGATGTTTGGCTTCTGCGCATGCAGCAAATTTTGTGAGAGGATGCGTAGGCACGCAAGATTTAGGCCTTTATTTTGGGGGGGGCTTCAAAGCATCGCTGAAAATCTCCAAAATCTCCTCACAAGATTTTGCTTCCTGGGTATGTGCAGAAGCCAAATCATGCTCCAATGCCGCAGCTCCATTTCCGCTCCCGGTGCGGCGTCCCCTGCCCACCATTCCGGTAGGAAGCCAATACTGCTACCGTCGTTGTGGGAGGCTGGGCAGCTGATCCACGTTCTCCAGGTAGCTGGCCAGCCAGGACATGGTCTCGTTCAGGCCCACGTTGCTGGACCTCTCGCGGAGAGGCGCCTCGGCACAGCCGAAATCCTCCTGCTTGATGCGCTCCGGTGTGGCCTCGATGATCTGCTTGGCCAGTGTGATCACGTCCACCTGCAGGGGGCGGGAGGTGAGGTTGCTGCAGTCGCTCCCGTTAATGGATGCAGCCCTCTTGGGCAGGGGAGAGAAGGAGTGGCCCGGCCCTGTGCGGTTCTCATTGGCAGCCCAGACTTTCTGGAAGGAGAACCAGGGTGGCTTCCCTGCACCACGGAGGCTCAACTAGAGCCTGCCCCCCAACCCATGGGGACTCTGCCTGGGTTTTCCCATATGGCCACTTCCACCGTCCCGGATGTCGGACCTGCAGGATGCTGTCTGATTCCGGTAGCTGCTCCTCGTTCTCGGTGTTTTCTCCATAGGCCAGCAACTCGGGCTCCAGCTGGGCTTCAGGGGCTCCTGGTGGTCCGACGGCAGTCCCCTCCCCATAGCTCAGGAAGAAGGAGGCCGGTGGTGGGAGGACAGGCGGGCTGGCAGCCTCCTGCAAGTACCAGCCCTCCAGGCTTCGAGGGGGCAGGCCCTGGCAGACCTCCATGGCTCCCTCGGCTTCGGGGCTGTAGGCCGGAGACTCCCGCAAGGCTGACCCGCTGGAATAGGCCGAGGTGACAGAGAGGGAGCCCTCTGAGCGGTCCGAGGGGGAGGAAACCCCACTGGCAGTGCTGAGGCCTAGAGACAGAGGGAGTCAGGGTTCAGTTGGTGCTAAGCATCACCACAGGCTGAAAGAAGCCTCCCTTACCTGTGTCCGGGCTGGCCGAGAGCGGGGAGGGGACATGCAGTGCTTCCGTGGGGTGCTGAAGGCCAGTGATGCAGGGTTTGCCGGCCGGCCCAGGCACATCCCCCGAGGGCTCCAAGGGTTCTGGGAGGGCCTCTTCCTGGTGCTGTAGTTCCTCCAGGCATATAGCCAGCTTGACGTGGCCCCGGGAACGAGCGACGGTTAGCGGCAGGCGGCCCAAAGAGTCCGGGATTGCCAGCGCTTGCTGGTTCCACCGGTAGAGGATCTGGGCTGCCTCCATGTGGCCAAGCGCGCAGGCCCACATCTGGAGGGATGGGGAGACCAGGAATGAGACCCGCGGCCAAGGCAGAGCAGCTGGAGGGGCCCCAGGGGGATCTGGCTTCTCTTGCCAGACAGGGTCATCCACCCTCTTCGTCGCCCCCCCCCCCCCACTACCGAGGGGCACCACTCACCAAGGGGGTGCAGGAGAAATGATCCACGTTGAGAGGATCAACCTCTTGCTCCAAGTCCAGATTCTGGGCGTTGAGATTCCTGGAGGGGCGGGGGGGGGGGAAACCGTGAGTAGCCGTCATGCCGGCCTAGAGCACAGACTCAGCAATGATGTAGGTGGGGCTTCGATCTTCACAACACCCCTTGATTTCAGAGGGTCAAAATTTGGCAGGCTGGGCCCGGCCAAGTGGCAGATTTTATCCAAGTATCTCGTTAGGTAGGAAAAAGCTCGGACCTGCCACGCTGGGTGGAGGGGTCTGCGTCAGTCATGGGCCGCTACCAAAATGGCCAGGCGGTATGCGCCAGTAGCAATTTTTGGGAGGTGCATGCCCCCTGCGACATTTGGCTTCTGCACATGGGCAGCAAGCAAAGTCGTGCATGAATGCTGAGAAAGCTGAACTTCTGAACACTTATTTTGCATCTGTTTTTTTGTGAACAAGGACACACAACAACAACAACAACTGGCTTTCACTCTGTTATTGAAGGAACAAAAGAACCAAAACACTGAACAGGCAGAGAAAAGGTGAGGGAACTCTTGGGTAATTGAAATGAATTCAAATCTCCAGGCCCAGATGAACTACATCCCAGGGTTCTGAAAGAACCAGCAGAAGTCATAGCGGAAGCACTCGCAGTGATCTTTGAAGGTTCATGGGCAGCAGGAGAAGTCCTCCCTGTGGAAGGGAGAAGGGCAGATGTCGTCCCTATCTTCAAAAAGGGTCAAAAGGTGGAACCAGGAAACTACAGGCCTGGGAGTCTGACTTCGATACCAGGAAAGCTCCGTGAACAAGTCATAAAGCGGCACTTGGGTAGGAATGCAGTAATTATCCAGAGCCCACATGGATTTGTAACAAACAAGTCGTGCAGGACTAATCTAATTTCTTCCTGTGATAGAATTACCAAATGGGTCGATCAGGGAAATGCCGTAGATGTGGGAGATCTTGACTTCAGCAAAGCCTTTGACAAAGTATCTCATTCCATTCTTACTGAAAAAAGGGTCAAGTATGAACAGTGAGATGGATTCAAAACTGGCTTAGTGGTCCTACTCAAAGAGTGGTAATAAATGGTTGCACATCCAATTGGAAGAATGCTTCAGGTGGAGAACCACAAGGGTCTGTCCTAGGCCCAGTGGATATTTATAAAGGACCGAGATGAAGGAATTGAAGGAAAACCTATCAAATTTTCAGATGACACAAAGCCAGGCGGTGTTGCTAATACTAAACAAGATAGAGACAGGTAAACATTAAACATGAGTCGACAGTGAGACCATAACGGAGCCTGCCCATCATAGTTGTCAGTTGCAACCGTAGTAAAGATGGGGCCAGCTCAATTCTATGACCTTTTGGGACGGTGGGTTAAGCTGTCACCTGTCCACAATGCCACCCACGGGTCACATGATCATGGGGAAGGGGGTATCGGCCATCAGGACTTTGAACGGTCACTAAGCAATTGGTTGTAAGCCAAGGACTAAGCTGCAGGTGTCCGCAGGTAAGAGACAATTTAAGAATCTCTCCCAGCCCACCCCCTTCTTCCTTTCCTGACTGCACTGCTTAGGGGTCCTGGGCAAGAGATCCCCAAAGGGCCCTCAAATGGGCAGAGGGGACTCACCGCCACTTGATGAGGGTCTCGATGAGGCGGGTGTAGCCTTGGGCGGCTGCCAGGTGCAGCAGCGTCATTCCACGGAAACTGACGTGGTGCATGAGGGTCTCCGAGTGAAGCCACGACTGCGACAGCATCATTTTTTCGCAGACGGCCACGATGCGCTCCTCAAAGGAATCCGAGGCGGCCTGGTTTTGAGGGGGAGGCACAGAGGGAGGGAGAGGGGAAGGGTGAACAACCTCGGGCTGACCGGCGGCCCCTTGGTCCCCAGAGACACCCAGGGACACGTTTCTCATCCAATCCGCGCAGCCTCACGAGGCTCCCTGTCGGCGGTGCTACTGGAGCGCAACTAGTGGCGGGTGCGTGTGCGTGCATGCCCCGTGTTCATGTGCGCATGTGCTGGCACAAAGTTTGGCTTCTGCGCATGAGTGGACTGGCATGCAAGAGATTTCACCAATTTTCTGCCATTTCTTTGCTTCCGCACAGGTGCAGAAGCTGAATCTCACGCGGGTGCATGGGCACATGCGCCGGATGTGTAGAGATGTGGGGGCATCTCCATTTTTCCTACCGGGACGGGTGTAGCGGACTACCCATGCCACAGCCCAATATTGTCCTTAGCAAGGAAGGCCTGCCGTCTTCGGCATTACCAGTGCGCCTTCTGATGACATCGCGAATGTGGGTGCTTCCAGCGGGCGCATGCATGTCTGACTGTGTAGGATTTTGCTTCTCCGCATGTGCAACAATCTCGCGGGAAGACGCTCGCGCGAGTGGGATTCTGGCGATTTTTGCCGATGCTTCTGCTGCCACAAATGTGTGGGAGCAAAAAGTCGAGGAACATTATCGAAATCTCGCTTGCGCGAGCGTCTTCACATAGGATTTCGCTTATTGCGCATGCACATCCCTAAGGTGCCCTTCATCTCCTGGGCCATGGCCGCACGCCCTCCGGCCTCCTTACCCTCTCAGCTCTACCAGGACCCTGCCAGCCGGGGACGATGGCATTTGTAGTCTGTCCTCCTTGGAGCGCAGAAAACGTGGCCGAGGCATGCGCTGTCCCCTGGCCCAGAATGCTCCAGTTGGTGCCCCTGCCCTCTGGGCCAAGCAGCTGATGTCAACGGAAAGAATTCTGGGGCCGGGGGGGCGCAGATGCCTTCCCCCCTCCCTTAATCCCACCCCGAGGCCGCCTGGCCTTATCTCTCCAGAATAGCCGTGGCTGGCTGACCACACAGGTGCCAATCTCAGCGAAACCCAAGATCCAGGCCGGCGGGTGGACGGCACACTAAATATACATGGGGCCGGCTGCTGCCGCATGTGGGGCCTGGGACAAAGGGGATGGGGGGGTGTTGTGGGGCACCGCCATCACAGACACGGCCTGCACGTTGCCTCGGTCCGGGAGCTTCCCAGGTGGGGGGTGTTTTTCGTGGGGGGGAGGGAAGGAGGGGGTTGGAATTTCCTAATAATTTCTGCACCTGCAGCTCAGCAGGAGACGAGAAAGTGGCCATTGGTGGGAGAGAGGATCACACATTGATTTATAAATGAATGAATGAATAAATAAATAAATTTATAAATCTAAATAAATGAATTAATTCTTCTTTTCTTTTCCTTCCTCCCTCCCTTCCAATTTGAATGCCCCCCCCCCATTCCTAAGGCGGCTCACGAGAAAGATTAAAATGTATAAATAATATTAAAAGCTATAAAAAGCTATCTACACCCCTCCCTGGACCTCCCTGGCTCAATAGAGGCCCCCATGTAGCCCCTTTGACCCCCCCGGGGGTCCTGTCATTGGTCTGACCCCCATTGGGGGGGGCACCCCACAGAGCCAGGCCTCTCTTCCGAGCCGTCTTCTGGAGCAGAGGAATCTAGAATCCTTCTGGAATCGGGGCTTGGAGGGCCCAGTGGGGTCTGCACGGGGACCCCTTACCCCACACCCTCCAGAGGGGAGCCCTGGGGCTGGCCTGTTTAGAGAAGAGCCCCACGGAAGGACGGCCTAGATGGGGACCTCCAGGGGCCCTGTGGGAGCCCCAGAGAAGAGCGTGCTAGGAATCGGGCGGCTTAGAAATGGAATGGAATGGAATAGAATAGAATGGAAATGAAATAGAATGGAATGGAATAGAATGGAATGGAATAGAATGGAAATGGAATGGAATAGAATAGAATGGAATAGAATAGAATAGAACGGAATGGAATGGAATGAAATAGAATGGAATGGAATAGAATAGAATGGAATGAAATAGAATGGAATGGAATGGAAAAGAATGGAATGAAATAGAATGGAATAGAATAGAATGGAATGAAATAGAATGGAATGGAATAGAATGGAATGAAATAGAATGGAATGGAATAGAATGGAATGAAATAGAATGGAATGGAATAGAATAGAATGGAATGAAATAGAATGGAATGGAATGGAAAAGAATGGAATGAAATAGAATGGAATAGAATAGAATGGAATGAAATAGAATGGAATGGAAAAGAATGGAATGAAATAGAATGGAATAGAATAGAATGGAATGAAATAGAATGGAATGAAATAGAATGGAATGGAATAGAATGGAATGAAATAGAATGGAATAGAATAGAATAGAATGGAATGGAATGGGATGAAATAGAATGGAATAGAATAGAATGGAATGGGATGGGATGAAATAGAATGGAATAGAATGGAATGGAATGGAATAGAATAGAATAGAATAGAATAGAATAGAATGGGATAGAATAGAATGGGATGAAATAGAATAGAATAGAATAGAATGGAATAGAATGGAATAGAATGGGATAGAATAGAATGGAATGAAATAGAATGGAATAGAATAGAATAGAAGAGAATGGAATGGGATGAAATAGAATGGAATGAAATAGAATGGAATGGAATAGAATAGAATGGAATAGAATAGAATGGAATAGAATAGAATGGAATGAAATAGAATGGAATGGAATAGAATAGAATGGAATAGAATAGAATGGAATGAAATAGAATGGAATGGAATAGAATAGAATGGAATGGGATGAAATAGAATGGAATAGAATAGAATGGAATGGGATGGGATGAAATAGAATGGAATAGAATGGAATGGAATGGAATGGAATAGAATAGAATAGAATAGAATAGAATAGAATGGGATAGAATAGAATGGGATGAAATAGAATAGAATAGAATAGAATGGAATAGAATGGAATAGAATGGGATAGAATAGAATGGAATGAAATAGAATGGAATAGAATAGAATAGAAGAGAATGGAATGGGATGAAATAGAATGGAATGAAATAGAATGGAATGGAATAGAATAGAATGGAATAGAATAGAATGGAATGAAATAGAATGGAATGGAATAGAATAGAATGGAATAGAATAGAATGGAATGAAATAGAATGGAATGGAATAGAATAGAATGGAATGGGATGAAATAGAATGGAATAGAATAGAATGGAATGGGATGGGATGAAATAGAATGGAATAGAATGGAATGGAATGGAATGGAATAGTATGGGCTAGAATAGAATGGGATGAAATAGAATAGAATAGAATAGAATGGAATAGAATGGAATAGAATAGAATAGAATAGAATGGAATGGGATGAAATAGAATGGAATGAAATAGAATGGAATGGAATAGAATAGAATGGAATAGAATAGAATGGAATGAAATAGAATGGAATGAAATAGAATGGAATGGAATAGAATGGAATAGAATAGAATGGAATGGGATGAAATAGAATGGAATAGAATAGAATGGGATGGGATGGGATGAAATAGAATGGAATGGAATAGAATGGAATGGAATAGAATGGAATGAAATAGAATGGAATGGAATAGAATAGAATGGAATGAAATAGAATAGAATAGAATAGAATGGAATGGAATAGTATGGGATAGAATAGAATGGGATGAAATAGAATAGAATAGAATAGAATGGAAATGAAATAGAATGGAATAGAATAGAATAGAATAGAATGAAATAGAATGGAATGGAATAGAATGGAATGGAATAGAATAGAATGGAATGAAATAGAATGGAATAGAATGGAATGGAATGGGATGAAATAGAATGGAATGGAATAGAATGGAATAGAATGGAATAGAATAGAATGGAAATGAAATAGAATGGAATAGAATGGGATGAAATAGAATGGAATGGAATAGAATGGAATAAAATGGAATGGAATAGAATAGAATGGAATGGAATGAAATAGAATGGAATGGAATAGAATGGAATAGAATAGAATGGAATGAAATAGAATGGAATGGAATAGAATTAGAATAGAATGGAATGGAATAGAATAGAATGGAATAGAATAGAATGAAATAGAATGGAATGGAATAGAATAGAATGGAATGGGATGAAATAGAATGGAATAGAATAGAATGGAATGGAATAGAATAGAATGGAATGGGATGAAATAGAATGGAATAGAATGGAATGGAATAGAATAGAATGTGATGAAATAGAAGGGAATACAATAGAATGGAATGGAATAGAATGGAATAGAATGGAATGGAATGGAATAGAATGGAATAGAATAGAATGGAAATGAAATAGAATGGAATAGAATAGAATGGGATGAAATAGAATGGAATGGAATAGAATGGAATAAAATGGAATGGAATAGAATAGAATGGAATGAAATAGAATGGAATGGAATAGAATAGAATGGAATAGAATAGAATGGATGAAATAGAATGGAATGGAATAGAATAGAATGGGATGAAATAGAATGGAATAGAATAGAATAGAATAGAATGGAATGGAATAGAATAGAATGGAATGAAATAGAATGGAATAGAATGGAATGGAATAGAATAGAATGGGATGAAATAGAATGGAATAGAATAGAATAGAATGGAATGGAATAGAATGGAATGGAATGAATGGAAATGGAATAGAATGGAATGGGATGAAATAGAATAGAATAGAATGGAATGAAATAGAATGGAATGGAATAGAATGGAATAAAATGGAATGGAATAGAATAGAATAGAATAGAATGGGATGGGATGAAATAGAATGGAATAGAATGGAATAAAATGGAATGGAATAGAATAGAATAGAAATGAATAGAATGGAATGGAATAGAATAGAATGGAATGAAATAGAATGGAATAAAATAGAATGGAATAGAATAGAATGAAATAGAATGGAATGGAATAGAATAGAATGGGATGAAATAGAATGGAATAGAATAGAATAGAATGGAATGGAATAGAATGGAATGGATGAAATAGATGGAATGGAATAGAATGGAATGGAATAGAATGGAATGGAATGGAATAGAATAGAATGGGATGAAATAGAATGGAATAGAATGGAATGAAATGAAATAGAATGGAATGAAATGAAATAGAATGGAATAGAATGGAATGGAATGGAATGGGATGAAATAAAATGGAATGTGATGAAATAGAATAGAATGGAAATGAAATGGAATGGAATAAAATAGAATGGAATAGAATAGAATGGGATGAAATAGAATGGAATGGAATGAAATAGAATAGAATAGAATGGATGGGATGAAATAGAATGGAATAGAATAGAATGGATGGAATAGAATAGAATGGAATAGAATAGAATGGGATGGGATGAAATAGAATGGAATAGAATAGAATGGAATAGAATGGAATGGAATAGAATAGAATGGGATGAAATAGAAAGGAATGGAGTAGAATGGAATGGAATAGAATAGAATGGAATGGAATGGAATAGAATGGAATAGAATAGAATGGGATGAAATAGAATAGAATGGAAATGAAATAGAATGGAATAAAATAGAATGGAATAGCATAGAATGGGATGAAATAGAATGGAATGGAATGAAATAGAATAGAATAGAATGGGATGGGATGAAATAGAATGGAATAGAATAGAATGGAATGGAATAGAATAGAATAGAATGGGATGGGATGAAATAGAATGTAATAGAATAGAATGGAATGGAATAGAATGGGATGAATAGAACGGAATAGAATGGAATGGAATGAAACAGAATGGAATGGAATAGAATAGAATGGAATGGAATAGAATGGAATGGAATAGAATGAATGGAATGAATGGAAATGGAATAGAATGGAATAAAATGGAATGGAATGGAATAGAATGGAATAGAATGGAATGGGATGAAATAGAATAGAATGGAATGGAATGAAATAGAATGGAATGAAATAGAATGGAATAGAATAGAATGGGATGAAATAGAATGGAATGTGATGAAATAGAATAGAATGGAAATGAAATAGAATGGAATAGAATAGAATGGGATGAAATAGAATAGAATGGAAATGAAATAGAATGGAATAGAATAGAATGGATGAAATAGAATAGAATGGAATGGAATGAAATAGAATGGAATGGAATAGAATGGAATAGAATAGAATAGAATGTGATGAAATAGAATGGGATGTGATGAAATAGAATAGAATGGAAATGAAATAGAATGGAATAAAATAGAATGGAATAGAATAGAATGGGATGTAATAGAATAGAATAGAATGGGATGGGATGAAATAGAACGGAATAGAATGGAATGGAATGAAACAGAATGGAATGGAATAGAATAGAATGGAATAGAATGGAATAGAATGGAATGGAATGGAATAGAATGGAATGGGATGAAATAGAATAGAATAGAATGGAATGAAATGGAATGGAATAGAATGGAATAGAATGGAATAGAATGGAATAAAATGGAATGGAATAGAATGGAATAGAAATGGAATGAAATGGAATAGAATGGAATAGAATGGAATGGAATAGAATGGGATGAAATAGAATGGAATGGAATGGAATGGAATAGAATAGAAATGAAATGAAATGAATAGAATAGAATGGAATGGAATAGAATGAAATAGAATGGGATGGGATGGGATGGAATCGGCAGAGACAGGTATCCATGCGCCCCCCAAAACCAAGACCGTCCCGAACGTGTTCCTGCTACGGCCCTGAGTGCCCCACCGTCTAAGGCCCTGGGGTCAAGGGGAAAGCGGACCACGCCAGGCTCCATTTAGCCACCAGCTCAGCCTCCGCCCGCCACTGCCCCGCCCGTATCTCACCTGTCCGGGGGGCTTCTCCCCTTGGGGCTGGGCCTGGGGGCCGTGGGGGGCCGAGGCTGCCATTTCAGCCACCCGCTTCTCCATCTGCTCCAGACGCTCAAGGATGGACATCCTGAACTGGTTATCTGGGGGGGGGAAGGGAGGAGGCTGGTGAGAGGCCGCCCAGGTGAATGGGGGGGGGGGGATTGAGGCCAAGAGGCTGCCGGGCATCCTATTAAGCTAATCCTGACTTGTGGCGATTAACGGACTGGGGGGGGGCTCCTTTTCCCAGCGGAAGGGGGGAGCACCCTTGTCCTGCTGCTACTCCAGGGGACCCAGCCTATGGGGAGAGTGGGGGCTGGAAAGGGGGGGCTGGCGTCTTCTCCGTGACAGGGGAAAGTTGTGGGGCTCAGCTTCATCAATTAAATGAGCGAACGTCTGTGGTGAGGAAACCCCAGTAAAGTGAAAGGCACCCCAGCCCCACCAAAGGACTCGGGACCCCCCAAGTGCCCCCTTCCATCTCTTCCATGAGCAAAGCCCCAAATAGCAGAAGGGAAAGATGCCGCCCTCCGTCTGTACGCAAGGGGGAAAGTCAACTACCCACAGCAGATCAAACCCAAGCGAGTCTCAGAGC